>NC_056733.1:1479343632-1479451018 GCF_019279795.1 Protopterus annectens | reverse complement strand
TCAGCACATTAGGTTGCTCACCTCATGCCGGCTTAGACACGCCTCCAGACGCATCCTACCTGGGCTCGCTCACGTACACTACGCACGTGTCTGTGATTCCGGTGCACTCTCATTAATATGTATATGGCGCTACTGCGCCGGATATTCCATGCACCGCCGGCGCAGGCCTTACGCCGGCCTTGCGCCGAGCTTCATGAATCCTGGGGATAGTTTTTCTCATCTGCTTACACCAGATATCAGAAAGATCTTATCTACTGACATTGTTACCCATGTTTTAGTATGGTTTGCCAGTTACAACCCAAGGTTATTTTTTATGAATATAATCAGTGGATAGATCACATCTGTCTAGCATCATAAAATTATTTTGTAGTATAAAACAATTACTCCTGATTCAGTAGAATTGTATGTAGGATTTTGCTGACTTGAATCAAAACTAAAAAAAAATGATTATATTAAAGTTGTCAGCTAATACTACTTTTTTGTTGTTTTGGAGAATTGTTTGAATATTTTATATATATATTTCCTAACTCTTTACTAAAAGTGCACAGGGAACATAACTTATCTCTTTTGATATATCTGGCTATACTTTTAGAGTTTTGGTCAAGCCCCCTGGTATGATAATTTTTCTTCAATTAAAATTGTGAGTTTGTAGTAATTTAATTGCCTCCAGTCAGGAGAGACACTGCAAAATTAAATTAGCTTCACGCACCATAAAAGCAATAGTTGCCTTTTCTACCTTAGTCTGCAATATCCTACAAAACAACTTCTATACCCCATTAATTTCTGAAAGAGATGCATCCATTTTCCCAATTACTCCATTATTCTTCTGTAAACCCTCCACCATAATTTTATCTCAATAATTTCTGGAGGCTTTCACAAAAGTGTTCTTTTCTCTAGGCCCCAAAAGTATAGAATGCATTACCTGTTCAAATTACATCTTCCTTACTGTGTCACTTTAAGGAGTGGATCCTTAGATGCTGCCTGAGTTTCTTTGCCTTTACTTGCTCATATAATATACAAAATCTACAGATTCTCACTTATTGGGTCACTGACTTAACTGAAGTTTAATCTAAGCTTTGTCTGTAACTGGTTTTGTGGGTCTCCTATTAGATGTGTGAGATGTGATACCGTAAGTCCCAAACTTTCAGAAATTAAAATGTGATTCAGCTATAACACAATCAAATTATGAAACTTAATATTACATTTGTAAGGTGTTCCTCAATCCTATTATTTATATATACTAACACCAAGATTGCATGTACCTCAGTAAGGGTACCATAGCTGTGAAGTTAGTATGTGTTTCCCTAGTCAAACTTAACTTTTCAGTGCTTCAGTCCTGCAGTTATGATCTTCCCATTTTAAAGGGGAGTCTAGTGTCATGGCAGCCTTCTCTATAGATTTTAGCTTAAGGTGTTATACATTTATATAGAATGTTTTATTCTGTATACTTTTACTGTAACAGGCTGCAGCTAAGAAAGAACCATCAGGCCCAGTCTGTGTAACTAAAAATAAATAAATAAATAAACAAACAAACAAATAAATAAATACACATGTATTCTTGTTTACCTATTTTATCCAGTTTAAGATCATGGGGAAGCTAGAAATCATCTAAGCATGTAGTGAGCACAAGACAGGAACTAATCCCTGGCAGAATGCTAGTCAGTTGCACGATACATGCAAACATCAACAGATAGCATACATACCTGCATGTAGTTTGGAGGAACAGCACTTAATTTCTGGTATATCTTTGCTTTGGAAGATGAAGATAGCTGAAGCTGTCAGCAAAAACTGATGCACCTCAGCTAAGAAATGAACTGGAAAACCAAATGCAATAAGGCAGCAATGCTAACCACTGTGTCACCATGCTGTCCTTAAGTAAATAAATACTTAAAATAAAACTAGGCCTGTGAAGTAAAAGTGAGTGGGCCACACACAATGGTAAATCTCCTTCCAACTGGTCATGTAGTCTTCATTAGGTTAAATTAATATATGAATACATCACTGCTCATATGTTTTTCACCTAAGCATGCATCTGAAAGTATATACTGGCTACAACAACCATTTTTGTGACCACTACTTCGTGCAAAACAGCATACCTTTTGAATGAAGTTTTCTTACTTTGAAGTTGGTAATTACCACATTGACAACACACTTCTGAGAGATGATCCAGAAGTCAGGAGCTTAAAGACACACATAGACAGTAATCTATGCTTTGACTATCATGTGTCTACAGTAGTGAGGACATCATTCTATGTTGTGCAACTTATAAACAAAGATATGGCATCTAGGTCCAGGGAAATCATTGTTCCACTGTATTCAGCATTCATCAGGCCTATCATAAGTACAATGCCCCTTTTGGTATGTACCTAACCAGGCATGAACAACAATTGGAATATCTACAGAGATTCCTCACTAAAAAGATACAGGGTGCAAGTAACATGTCCTCCGCAGACCACCTAAAGGTCCTATCCCTGTATTTTGTCTACTACAGGCTGTTGACGAGCAATCTATGCTTGGCCTATAAGGCATTATTAGACCCCACTCTGATGGACCTCCTGCATATCCACAAAACAAACAGCACTAGAATTACCTGTTCTAAAGACTTAAACCTTGCCTCTGATATAAATAGGACCTGCTGCAGAGACAGGCATATATCCAAGAGACTACCCCCTCTATGGAACAGGCTCCCCATCCATGTGAATCAGAGTTCCTCCTTAATCTAATTCAAGTGTAACTTGGACAATTGCATGGGGAACAGGAAAATCATCCCTGGTTTGACACCTATGTCTCTAATGGGCACAGGCAGCCTGTAAAAGGTTCATCTCCCAGGCCCCTTCTTGTAAATGTTTCACCTCCCAAGCCCCTGATTGCACTTATCAAGGGTACCAGAATTTGTCAGAGATTTGGCATGTATGGCTAGGCTTAAAAAAGTCCTTGGTGGTCATTAGCCTAGTAAACACCTATGAATCTAAGAGGATGCAGAGTGCACAGTTTCCTGCATGTGGAGAGTAGGCTACTTTGCTCCTCTTCCTGTGAATGCAGAATTCAAATTCCATTTCAAATTATTTTTTTTTCTTTTAATTCAAGTGCAGAATTATCTCTTATAATTTATTATCATGATAAGAAAATGCAATGGTATGAATATATTACTAGCATAGCAGTGCAAAGGCTCAGAAACATTTTACTGTTCAGATACATACACTCAGTACAAACTCTCCTCCCACACACATACACCTTTTCATTCTTGAGTAGCTGCAGAAAATATTCATTATGAAATGTTTCATACTAGAAATGAGAGTATTATCATAATAATAAAAGGACTGCATTTTCTTTATTCTCTATTTTTGGCATAAAGTTCAGCTAATCACTTTATAAACCACTTGTATTTGTGACGGCTGCTGTAGGAGCAAGATTATTGGGTTAGATTAAACTTTCCTATCCCAGAAACAGTCTCCAACTTACCCCATGGGATTCCCAAGCATTTTCTAGCAAGTTAAAAGACTATAACCTTTTCAGACATAAAGTATTTTCTGTATCATGTCATCTTTTGTTTTTTTTTCTTATCTATTTTACAATAACCAGTTCCAAATGTCTGTTATTCTCATCACGTTTACACTATTACCAGGGTATTTTAGCATCTATACTTTATATTTCTCAAATGTGCTTTAATAAACATATTCTAACTTTTCTCTTACCCTCTCCAAAATATTACACCAACAAGGACAGCATATTAGATATGGCATTTATTTATTTATATTTGTTGACTGGGAGAAGTCTGACTGAGCTACAAAATAGCTAGTTTTCAGCGGAGGCCCAGGGAGAAAAGCTCCAGGAATATTATATGTTACAAACAATTACAGGTATAATAACATTTGTTTTAGCTGATATGTACAAACATTATACAAGTTTTGCATTTTTATACATATTATCTAGTAATGCAGACTATATGTGAAAATGGAATAGAAATAGTCATAACAGTCAAAGTATTCGTATTATGATGGCGATGGTTGTTTTTTGAAGTGATTTGGGGGGATGTAAGAAGGGTAAAGGTTAAGCTGAGGCATATATAATGTTAGCTAGAAAGAGACAGATAGGCTTGGGAGGAAGAGATGGTTAGGATGAATAGATGTGTTAGTGCAGAAGGAGGTTGAGCAATGTTTGGGGTATTAGATAGTTTATGGGTGGCTACAAATTATGGTGAGTCTGCACAGGAGCAGGACCAGAGTGTTTTTAAGTATTCTTTGGCAGCTGCTTTGAATTGCTTAGGTTGTTTTATTAATCTAATTTGAAGTGGAAGCTTGTTCCATCCAATGGCAAGGTGATAGCTATATAGGTTGCTACCCATTTTAGTCCTAGGTTTGTGGATACAAAGTAAGTCTTGGTTGGAGCTGCAAAATAATCTAGTTGGGGAGTAGTAAGATATAAAGGAGGATAGGCTAGGGCAGTAGTAAGGTAGATATAATATAGAATGAATGATCTGAATCTGAGAGAGAAGAAGCAAATAGGGTAGTTCCAACCAGTTTAAGTGGGACACAGTGATGAATTTGAAAAGTATGTTGGGCACAGAATATTGCTATCTTATTAATGGTTGAGTTAAGTTTTGCTGGGAGTGAGGTGTTGAGGTTTGTGAGTATCTGAGAGCCATAAAGTAGACTAGGTAATAAATATGTATGAGATAGAGTTAGAGAAGTTCGTTTTTTCAATGAGTTTCTTTTCAATGAGTATTTTATGGTATTTTATGGGATTTTATATGTATATATAAAAAACTTTAGTAGGAAGGAAATGACGTGTATTATACACGAAGCACATAAATTTAGGTTGTATAAATGGCGCTAATTTTAAAAAAGTTTTAACTGTTCTCTGAAGAAGCCATTGTATTTTGAGTGGCGAAAACGCGGTTTTTTACATTGTGGAAGAATAAATAAATTTTGCGTTAAGAACACCTTACAATACTAGCTGGCGTGGTCTGTGGATCTGTGAAGCTGCACTTGTTTTTTTGGATGTATGAGATAGTGTTACTTTAGCTTTGTAGGTGAGAAACTTTCTATTTCTGTATAGGAGGCCTAATTTTTGATGAGTCCTCCTGATGCAGTTATTGATGTGCAAGTCAAATTTTAACTGATCATCTATTGTGACACCTAGGAGTTTAGTGCTTGTTTCAGCTACTATAGGAGTCTTATTGAGAGATAGTATGGTAAAGGAGGATTTAAGATGGTTAAGAGTTTTTGGGAGAAAGAGTAAGAGTTTGTTTTTTAGGGTTTAGGATTAGCTGGTTGTTGGTGAGCCATGTTTTCACAGAGGTAAAAGCAGCCTGAGTATTAGAAATGAGATCAGAGGGAGAATCAGTGATGGTAATCACAGTGGAATCATCTGCATATTGTATGAGAGATGACTGAGGGTAAGAAGTATAGAGAAGATTTGTAAAGATGTTCAATAGCAGTGGACCTAATAT
Source organism: Protopterus annectens (assembly GCF_019279795.1). Taxonomy (NCBI): domain Eukaryota; kingdom Metazoa; phylum Chordata; order Ceratodontiformes; family Protopteridae; genus Protopterus; species Protopterus annectens. Next base: position 1,479,445,566 of record NC_056733.1, on the reverse strand, counting down.
GGAACCTTGGGGAACATCCATTTTTATGGGGAGGGAGGGGGAGAGTGCTGAGAGCCATTTCACAGATTGTAATCGATCAAAAAGATAGCTGGGAAACCAATTGACAGTAGTAAGGGAGAAGTTAAGATTAGTCAATTTAGCCAGAAGTAGAGTGTGATACCATATTGAAAGCTTTAGAAAGGTCCATAAATAAGCAGAAGACAAGTTTGTTGCAATCATAAGCCAGGGATATGGTGTTGGCAAAGGAGATTAAGGCAGTAGTTGTACTGTGTTTGGGGTGGGATCCATGCTGAGTAAGAGTAAGTAGCTTTTCTTGTAGTAGATATTGCAGGGTTTGCTTATGAATACATTTTTCAAGTAATTTAGAGAGAGGTGACAAGATGGCTAGAGGTCTAAAATTGGAGATATCTAGAGAATGTCCACCTTTGTGGATAGGTAATATGTAAGATTCCTTCCAGATCGATGGGAAAATAGACTCAGTGATGGAGCGGTTAATCAAGGTAGATACAGGAAAGGCAAGACTGTTAGCTGTTAGCTGGAGGAGGAAGGAAGGAATGTTGTCAGCAGAAGTAGAGGAAGGTTTTAATTTGAATATTAGAGATTTGATGTAAGTAGTAGAAACAGGTTGTAAAGAAAAAGGTTTAGAGGAGTTGGGACTAGATGGTAGGATAGAGTGATTAGGATCTTTAGGTAGAGGGGAGTTTGTATTAATCATCTTTGTCACAGATTTGATAAAGAAGGAGTTGAAGACAGTGGCAGTGCCTTCAGGTGTCCTATTTGGGTAGGGATTAGGGGAGGAAGCATTACCAGGATGCAATATTTGGTAGATTGAATTCCAGAATTTTTTGGGGTCAGATTTAGAGTTCTGGGAGGGTTGAAGTAAAAATTCTTTTTTTATCACGAGTGCACACATATCAAACTATTTTAACTTTATGTATTTATGCTTTTTAGTAGTTCTGTCTTAGTGTACATTATGTTAATTATGTTAATTATATTTTTCAAGGAATATATTCCTTTCTTTAAACACTATAATATACAATGGAATGATTATTCAGTGAATAATGTTTTGAGTAATTAATTCCATGGCATGATATTACCTTCAGAGTCTGTATACTGCACATGTGCAACACATTAAATAAAAGGAACTGCTGTCTTTTTTTTCAGAAGAACTGGTTTTAGCTTAATCATCAAGTAGTATAGGCCATCATCTTTGAGATACATTGTCAATTTTCACTGAAAGTAAAGAATAATATATTTGCAACTCTTCTGTAATCTTTACACTGCTGTATAACTTTCACACATTTTCTTTCATTTTTATACTTCTTTTGATATCTCTTGTGTCCACTTACAGCCCTCTCATTTTGTTCATTTTACTCCAGATGTGTTTACAAGCTTCAGAGAATGTATCTTTGCTCAGTTTAATAAAAATATAAGTGTCTGTATTTCAATGTTTGCTTTCTTCAAGCAACCATTTTACTGCCCTGAAATTTCTTTACAAAGTCAGACTTGGTAAATTTCAGTGCACAGCATCCCTGTGCTGTAACTTTAGCAATCCCTTTGATATGCTTATTTTTTAAATAACAATTGCACTGCAGATGACCTGAGTGCAAACAAGGGCTTGAACACTAGAAGATCAGGCAAGGGAGGTGGCTTACCTGACTTGAGGGGAGGATGCAGTGGTTATAAATAAAGAAGGCCAGTAACAGAGAAAAAAATGCTTCTTCTAGGAAGGAAGTGAACTCTGTCTACCCAAACCAGGACAGTAGCCATTGTCCATACATGTGAAGGAGCAGCCACTTCATCATATAGAAGTGTAATAGTCCCAGATGTGATGCTGCTGGTGTGCATTGTGCCACCAACAGAGGTGCCAAGGATTGCAACAACAAAAATCTCATCATGGCTGTTTCATAAATTGCTGTGCTATGGACTTCTCACACCAAACAGGGAAATGAATGGGCTCCAAAGACTGTCACTCCAGGGGGGGACAAAATGGGCATCAAAGCTCCAGACCAAGTGTGGAATGAATGGGCAGCTGTGACAGCAGCTTAATGGTTGGCAGGCAAGATGGTAGAAAAATATATACAGACAACAAAATACTGGTATTTCTGATCTCTAAGATGCAGATACAAAAATTATATTTATTTATATTTATTACATTTGGTGACCGGGGAGGTCCACTGGGCCCGAGAGCCCGTTTTCAGTGGAGGCCCGGGGAGAAAAGCTCCACAGTACAATGTTACATCCCCATGAAAATACAAATAAAAAATACAAAAACTTAAAATACAAAGAAAAAAACATATTTATGTAATTGCACTCTAATTTTGTATCAGAATAAATGCACTCTGTGATCTCCTGTTTAAACATTTTGCATCATTTAGGGTCTCCCTGCTCATTTGCTTCCACATCAACAATGCTGAATCTTTAAATCTGGAAGATTGTACTATTTTTAGCTGTATGGAGACTATATATATATATATATATATATATATATATATATATATATATATATATACACACACACATTTTTAAACTTATTCTTAATGTGTTATCATATGAGAATCAAAGGCATGTGCTAGTAAAATTGCCAGTCAAAGAAAAAAAGGGCCAGTGGACTCATATCTGACATCAGTATTTGTTTCTACCTGTAGCTCCATCCATCCATATATCCATGTACTAGTGAAGTGGCAAAGAGAAGTCCTTATAATGTGGGAGGTCTATGACTGTCAGGCTAGAAAAAAGGATCAAAACCTTCACTCTAGTACACATAACTGTAGTAGTCTCAGGGCTGAGCATGCTCTGGTGTTTCTCTATTGCATCACTCCATTTTCATGGTAAAAGAGCCACATCCTTCCAGGCGAGCAAACATCTCTGTGTGATTGTTAGTCTGCACTTAAAGATTTTACCGTGAAGTATGTGCTCTGAGCACATCCCCCATCATATCTCCGGAAAAGAGGTGATTCCTCTACATTCTCCCTCCATGCCATCTCCAACAGATGCATGAGCTACTAACTGAATTTAGGTTGCTTGGATCATAGCCAGGACTTATCCCGCTATGTCAACGGAGCTGGCTGTCTTAAACAAAATTCATTTCAGTTTAAAGTAATATTCTTCCAATAAATGATGCCCAATAAAATAGTTTAATATACTCATATCTAAGTTTGTCCCATCATTTCGTTGACTTAGGTCCCCCATAAGCGATCTGGTCTCTTAAGTCTTTTTGAATACATTCAGGCCAAAATGCATCCAGAAAGACTTAAAATGCAAAAAGTAAAATAGTCATAGATGTCCAGAAGCCCTGCAGCTGAAACAATTGATGTCCTTAAGGGGTCATTTGCATATAGCCCATGGGCCTCCATTACAGGAGTTTTAAGGTATCATACAGTGAAAACTCTAGCTTGACTGGGTTTTTCTTGGAGTTTGTACTGAATGGTTCGTCTGTCTAACACCACAGTAAGATATATTTTATGGCACAATATAATATGTTTTTTTTTTGTCCAATAATACATTGACAGTTGAATTGGCATATTTAGTGTGGGGGAATAAGCCTTCATACTAAGAGTGCAGCTGCCCTGCCTTACATGTTCCATTTGTTAAAAAGTTTGATTGCTACTGCAGTATAGTCTATATTGATTTTTTTCTGAGCATTCAACAATTTTAATTCATTTTAAGGTATTTTCTGATATTCTTTATTTCATTGGGTACCCACCATTCTATAAAACTATGGTTTTGTAAGATAATTATTATATTATTGTATTTGAGCATGTCTTCAGATGTCCAAATTAAAGACTGCATGAAAATATTGACTGGTTTCAAAATGCTATACTGAGAGATGTATAACAAATCATTGCATGCACACTTTACCATAGCACAATTAATCTAATAAACCTACCAAACTAACCATTCTTCAGCAAGAAATTTCACAGATTATTAAAACTGATTGGAAGGGCATATCTTATTCTTTTTCAGACTGGAAGCACACACACACACACACACACACACACACACACACACACACACACACACACACACACACACACACATACACACAACAATAAGAAAAAAAATGTTGAAATGTGGTACTGTTAGGGAAAGGTATTTAGTACCATAAATATGTAGTGCTGAGTTAGGGACAGGTGTAGAGTTAATACGTGAGTAAAGTGGTATTGAGGGGGTCTTTGTCACGAGCAGTTAGGGTATGTGTGTGTGTGTTTCTGTGTTTCAACACTATATTTTTCTGTGTGTGCCAGACACACCTTGTTGAGTTGGAAAAATGGGGCTAGGTGGACTGCTAGTGGCTGCTGTGACCTTTGCTGTGCAAGTGTGTAGTGGTGGGAAATGAAATAGTTAGAGAATGTGTGCTGGGATACAGCCCCAGCAGAGATTTTGCAGCATTGAGCAGGTGTCTGATGGAGAGTTTGGGGGCACCCACAGAAGATGTGTGTGTGTGTGTGTGTGTGTGTGTGTGTGTGTGTGTGTGTGTGTGTGTGTGTGTGTGTGTGTGTGTGTGTGTGTGTGTGTGTGTGTGTGTGTGTGTGCGTGTGTGCACGTGTGCGTGTGTGTGTGTGTGTGTGTGTGTGTGTGTGTGTGTGTGTGTGTGTGTGTGTGTGTGTGTGTGTGTGTCTATAGATGATGCACATCCCTACCCATGGTGGCACCTGCTCCTGGGGTGTCTATATTATCCAATCGAATGTTTAGGTTAGCGAATATCTAAACATCGACCTGATAATATCAAAAAATTAAAACAGTGAATAGCTGATTTAACATAGGGAAAAAAAAAATTAAACCAAAACAATGTGGGGGTTGTGGCACCCTCCATAACTAAATAAACCAACTCTGAGATCACTCTACACTGGGGAAAGGGGCAAAATCTGCATAACAGCCAAGGGAATTCTTTCCTTGTGTTAAATCGGCCATTAGAGTTTTTTTGATTTCGCTATTACCAGATCGACGTTTAGGTATTTGCTAACATAAATATTTGATCAGGTAACAGGAACCCCTCGTGGGACAGTAATGGACATTACCCATACACATATCAGCAAATAATAAACATGAAGCTTCATGGAGCTGACATCTGATGACCTTTCACAATATATAATACTGCTGAGGAGCACAAGTGTCACATAGGTCAATGAGAACACATGATCTCAATGCATACATCTGTCAGCCCAAATTGCTGTGTGCATGTATTGTTTGTAACCATCCAGTAAGGTACACCAAACACATATTAAGTACACTCTACAAGGCAACAATATACTCAGTGATATCACAGATGATCGAGCAATATATCAGGAGCATCTTGGTTGGTATGGTAGGAAGTTGGCTGTATATTTGAAACCTACATATGTGCTACATAAATTCCTGCTGTATATACTGTTCTTCTCATACAGTTATGTATATTACCACCACCAGCAAACACATAAGTGACTTTGACATCAACTTGCAAGAACCTATTGATTTGCTGCCAAGGGCATTTTCCAGGTGTTACACTTAATAATATCTCTGTCATGCACGCATGCACACACACACACACACACACACACACACACACACACACACACACACACACACACACACACACACTATACATGTCACTACTGTAGCATTTTTTGTTGACATTTTAAACTGTACACACACTCTCAGGCAACTGTCATATCATTTAACAATGAACAGTCCATATGTGGCCTACAGGTATCCATAGACAATATCAACTCACATAGCAGTCATAAATGCATTGCGAGTTAGTCTGCCACCTTATAGGAGCAAAGGTAGTCACAGATTGTTTTGTTCAACACAAAATCCAGCTGTCTACTTTTGTATTTTAGGGAGGGTAAAAGAAAAGGAAAGAAAAAGAAAACCTTTTGATCTCTTCCTGTGTCAGGTAAGGTGTCACACTGATTTTTTTTTGTTTCGATTTGCCCTTCCTTTACAGTACTAACTGTGGGTGTACTGAAAGTAATAATACTGCAATCCTTTGAGAGATACAAATTTTAAGCTAAAAATGAGATACAATTGATTCTATTCTGAAAAATGGACAGTATTATCAGAATAAATGCAGATCCAGTACTGTGCTCTTCTGTCAGAGTATATGGTTATCTGTAACATACTAACATACTTGAACAATATAATTTTTTTTGTGGATAAGTACCATTTTATTGCACCTTTATATAACTGTCCATAAATTTGATTTAGTTTGTGTAAGGAAAGCAAAGGAGGTGCGCAACTTCACTATAATTATTTTTATGCTGTAGATACTCTATTGAAAATGCAATGAGGTGTAAGAAAAAATAATAAGGTCTATCACTACAGCAGCATAATTTTGTACATTATTTTTAAATTTATGGCATGAAAATGAAGACAGTAATTTATCAAGGAGATGGCAAAGAACCATGTTATTACATTTGCAATATAACACGTTTTCTCAGTCTTTTAAATATATTTTGTTTATGTGACAAGAAAATGAAAGCATGACAAATCAGGGTGAGAATTAAACACAGGATGCTCTTACACTAACACAAATTTCTTTGAAATCATACCAGTGTGTTTATATATATATAAGTCATATAATAAGTTATGACTCATGTTGAAACATAAAGTTTGTCAGTAGGTAATAATCAGCTGGTCTGCTAGTCTGCCAGCTACTGTATCACCAGAGAACCTGCTTTGTTTCTTTTCCAGTAACCCACTATTATCTTTCTCCACATATTTCCATTAATCAATTTAAAGTATTCACAAATGGAAGCACAATTTTGATAGTGATGTTCTCACTGGAGGCATATGCCATGTGTCTGTTAGTCTTTTGTAAAAAAAAAAAAAAAAAAAAAAAAAAAAAAAATCTTCTAATTTCTCATGAAAGTACCCCTATATGCATCTTACATTTTAAAACCTTCTTTTGTTTTCTCAGAAAACTACCCCTGGGATTCACTAAAGCTTACTCTAAGTTTACACCATTCTGAGTTAACAGATAACACAAGCATAACTCATACCTTCTTCCTCCTAATTTTAGTTTTCCACCTCATTTTCTTGCAGCCTTAAATACTGAGGGGGATTCATAAAGGTTACCATAAAGTGTGGCTGTGGACTACATTTACACTTAGTGTAATCTTTCTGAGTGACATAAAAAAACATTAAAAATGTGGTAGGGATGTTCTTGAATATAGATCATGTACACTTAGTGTAGGCGTTAAGGAATCTAGTATGGTTACAGTATTTAGAAAATGCATAAAAATGGCTGCATTAGTTTAAAGTACTACACAGTCTTGGTATCTTAATATTATATGCACACTTTTCATAATGCTTCTGACACAGGCTTTATGTCTGGGGCTCATTTAAGAGTGAAAGTAATGAATAAAGTGCCCTGGAATGCAATGCATATAATGCAATATAATAAAGTTTAAAAAACAGCAGTTTTCTAGATTTATTATCCCTGCTAAGATTCTAGCTCAGAAATGTGAACAGGTAAACTATAAATTTCAAAATATAAATGATAAGCACTTCATGTTTGAAAAGTTAAAATACAAGTGTGTCTTCTATCACAAAAGCTGAAATATCCTGGATCCCCAAAGTCTAGATCAGGTCCTACTCAACAGCAGCATAAATGCCAGCTTGAGAAAACTGGGCATAATGGCTGTGATTCAGAAAAAGGCTCACCACTCACTCACAGTACTCGCCTATCACAGGAAGGTCAATTATTTGTTTTACAATATAATTTTTTATTATATTTTTCGATATACAGAACAAATATAGAAAGATAACTGGCTTTCGACTGAAGTACATTACATACAATCAAAAACAGGAAATTTAAAGTATCAGACATACATACATACAATCAAAAACAGGAAATTTAAAGTATCAGACATATGAATTGCAGTGCTAGTACATCAGTTAGAGATAAACATAGACTAATATAAAACAGTATTTGGTGTTCAGCAAAGAACAAAAGTAATGGCGTAGGTAAACCGTTCCTCCAGTAAACCAAGCATACAAAGGACAAAAATAATGGAGGTAACAGAGCACAGCTTCTAAAATCCAAAGTTCTTTATTTTCAGTAACAGATAGGTGAGCGCTTTCGCAGCCAAAGCCGCTTCATCAGACAAACATGATGTGAAACTGTGTTACTTTTAAAATAGGCAGCAGCCAATCATACATCAAACTCAATAAAGAATAGAAATTTAAAAATGACAGCTCATTTAATACATAAAGCATCCTAGTATTTATCAATAAAAACATTAAATGTTATTAAAAAATTACAAGTGTATAAAAAAACAACAGATAAATATATTATCTTGCTAAAGGTCTATTGACCAAAACTGGTTTAATGGAAATCTTGTCATTCAGACCACTCCCTTTATCTGCTCTCATCCTTATAATCCACTCAAGTTCTTTATTTTCCACCTTGTTCTTATTAGGACCCCCTCTGTTGCCCTTTTTTACCACTTCTATAACCATGAATCTAAAAGTATGTTGATGGTCTAGCTTAATAATATGTTTAGCTAGGGCATTAGTGTCAGCTTGTCTCAATATATCATAGGTGTGCTCTCATTCTATCGCTCAGTCTATGGGTTGTCATCCCAATGTATACATGTTATGTTTTTTATACACTTGTAATTTTTTATAACATTTAATGTTTTTATTGATAAATACTAGGATGCTTTATGTATTAAATGAGCTGTCATTTTTAAATTTATATTCTTAATTGAGTTTGATGTATGATTGGCTGCTGCCTATTTTAAAAGTAACACAGTTTCACATTATGTTTGTCTGATGAAGCGGATTTGAGTCAATAACTGATTTTGATTTTTGTTTCTGGTATGAAGAATTCTTTGTGTCTTAGGGGATTTTGTGGATAAATTATTGATTTGTTTGGATTAATAGCATAATTGAGAATAATGAGAACCTATCAATAGTGCTTAGAATCTTTTCTAAATCTATCGAGGGACACTCAAAGTAAATATTTAAATCATCCGCGAAAGCAGTATATCTCACTAGAACCTTAGAAATATATACAGGATGTTGGAATGTTTTCTGACTTAATTTCAGAAGAAGTACTTCTAAATAAAGGTTGAATAGATATGGTGAAAGCGGGCATCCCTGCCTTGTGCCGTTATTTGAAATGGGTTTGATTTCTTTTTGTTTATATTTAACATGGTAGTCACATTATTATGTAGGGTTCTGACTATATTTATGTATTCATCAGGAAAATCATAATGCTTCAGAATCTTGAAGAGAAAGTGTAAGTTGACTCTGTCAAAGGCTTTTTGGGTGTCTACAGAGAGTGCTTATTTGGGGGATTTGTAATTTTCTAATATGTTTCTTATAGCTTCTGTGGTTAATGTATTATCCCATAAGTGCCTATTATTCATGAACCCTAGTTGTTCGGGTGATATAGGAAGGTCAATTATTGTAATGGAGAGAAACTGCAATTCAGAGACAGCTATGACTGCAATGAGAAAGACCTCATTATCATCTTATTAGCATGTCTCTGGATCATATTCTAGCTAACAACAGCACTGTCAGACGTGATGGCGATAGTGTTTTCCCTAGATGCTTCATGCATTGTGTTGGCAAAGGTGTCCCCCCACAGTCTCATATACACACACACACACACACACACACACACACACACACACACACACACACACACACACACACACATACACACACTTCCAGATTGTTGATAACCTACCAACTCCCCCCAGTGCAACCACCCAGGCAGACACATACACTCACATACATATTTATGCGTGCGTCTACATATATGCACACATGTATTCTCACAACAGCACATATTAGCTCACCACCACCTCTTCACTTACCTGTAGGACTGCTTCCATAGGACTGAATGGGTGACTGTCATCTTTTGATGGTGTTCGATTTTTCCTTCAACAGTGTCATTTTACACTGAATCTGAAACATTTCATTGAATCACTTAACAATGTAAATTGGGAACCAGTGACATTTCTGAGGGAGAGCACATGGTTAATTAAGAATTAGCCTCTCTCCCAGATTCCCATGTTAGCGTGCAGCTCTAATAGTGAGACCAACCTCTGTGCTGAGGCTCCCACTAGCAGGAATCCTCACTGGTAAGGCAGTCTAAGAACTGGTAAGGTTTAGACTATGGGAGTATGGCCAAGTTAAGGCATCGCTGTTACAGTAACGCCTGTCTGAATCCAAACCAGTAATTGAATAAGTTCTAACCAATTACTTGTGAATCAGTAATAAAACCATTATTTCTGCTGGGGATACCTGTCTCTCTACCTGTAAACATTCAAATCCTACTCCATCTGTTAACATCAATGTTGTGCAGCTTGACTTCTTAATGTCCATCAGATATAATTACCCTTTTCAGACTGTTCTGTTTCACCATGGATAATACTTCATAATTAATCCTTCCAAACTTTGTGCATTCTAGATATAGAATCTGTATTGTTTAAAACGGAAATAAGAAGTTGTACCTTCATAACATCACAATTTTTCTTTAGTTTATATTCTTTCTTTGATATCAGGATATCTTATGTGAATTAAAAGCATGCATATTAGTTCTGAGATGTAGGTGTTAAAGCCCTCAGGCTACTGCTGGCAAATCAAGTCAGTCAGATACTGTATTGTACATATTTAAAATTTGAATACATTTTTGTAAAAATTAACTGAGATTATGTGATTTCTTGATATCTATGAACTATTCCAACACCACAATGTACCTCCTTGTAGAGGCAGGAATTTAGGTTTGGTGACATTAGGCCTGCATATGCCTGATGTCAACTGGAATAGTATAAGGTATCAGGGGATTCTTCTGATGGTGGGAGAGATTCTTTGATCTGATTTGGCAGCTACCATCTTCCATTAAGCTGGGCAGACCCCAGCCAAATAGGTGTTGCCTCACCACCATCCACTTTCTACATTGTGTGTCTGGGGCTTAGGAAACCCCCAATAGGTGGATTGTTAACGATACATCTGAAAAAAAAAAAAAAAAGCAACAAAATAAACCAGCCTTTAAGCTAGACACATGCAATGGAACTTAAGGACAATGACTCCAGGCCTTACAGAAGAATTACAGAACATCAGTGATGCTCAGAAGCGAGCAGTCATTAACAACAAGCTGAGAAGATTGCAGAAGGATACTGTGGCTCTCTAGAAAACAAGGCTGTCATCCACTGAATGTCTCACGGAGAAGGATTTTACTTTTTTTCTGGCATGGGAAGCTTCCAGAAGAGACCAGGGAACATGGTGTTTGTTTCACAAGCAGAAACAACCTCATTGGCTCAGTCATACCCAATTCAGCTATAAACACCAGGCACCATGGTCAACATCTTCAGTGTCTATGCTTCTACTTTAACTTCTACCCAGGAAGTCAAGGACGAGTTCTATGATGAACTTAGTGCTGCCATCAGTGAGGTCCCTTCCCATGAACCATTATTAATTCTTGGTGATTTTATCATCAGCATGTTGTATTTTATTACAAGAAACGCATATGACTAATGATCAGTGGGAGTCAGTGAAGGATAAGAAATGGGTTAGGAAGATTGTGACGGTGGAAGGAACAACAAATAGTGCAGGGGTGGCAATTTTAGTTAAGAATCACTTTCAGGGAGATATTAGGGATGTGAAAATGGATCAGGAGGGTAGATGGTGTTTGGTCCTTCTCACATCCAAATGTTATGATAAACCTATAGTACTAATATGTGTATATGCCCCTAATGTTAATCAGCATCATTTCATAGCTTCAGTCTATTCCATTTTACAGTCATACAATAATTGCTATATAGTGTTGGGAGGTGACTGGAACTCTTATCAAGATCCTAAATTAGACAAGTTGGGTGCTTCTTCAGCATTCAATAAACAGGCAATGGTAGCATTGAAAGAATTGAAAATGGATTTCAAACTCTATGACCCTTTTAAACACATACACTCACAAGGGAAAGCAGAGAATTTTACTTATTATTCAACCTGCCATAAAATGTGGTCGAGAATTGACTTTTTTTAATTTCAGAGGTGTTGATCTCAGCTGACCCTAGTGTTTCTAATCAAGTCAGACAACTCTCAGACCATTCAAAGATAACTTTAACCTTAAACAGTAGTAATATGGATACTAAGAGGCTTCGAGGGTATAATTGGTCCTTAAACCCATATTTACTAACCAAGGAAGATATATTAATGGAAGTCAAGGAGATACTTAAACAGTCATTAAATAATATTTCCCAAAATAGACACCCAATAGATATAGAATGGACTACAACTAAAACGCAGCTAAGAGGACTATTTATACAAAAAGCTACATATTATAAAAAATTACAAAAGAAGACTCAATTGGATTTAGAAACTAAAATTCAATTACTGGACCAAGATTTGATGAGGAACTATAATGAACAGACAGAAACTGAGCTATTAAGATGTCAAAAAGAACTATTTTTACTTCATAATAGAAATTTGTCACTTTATGAACAAAGAAATTTAGTTAAATATGCAAATCATATTCAAACCCACTCGAAAGGATTAGCTCGTATTATTAACCAGATGAAATCAACATGATTAATTACTGAAATATGCTATAACAATACTACATATACTGACAAGGCAAATATCATGAAGACCTTTGAAAAAAATTTTAATCAGATTTATGGTGAGAAGCAGACACTCTTGCAAGATAAAGACAGAAAAGATTTTTTACAGAGAATCACTATCCCTAATATTGACAAGGAATTTCATAGAGATTTAATCAAACCGATTACAGTTGAGGAGGTGTCCGAAACAATCAAGAAACTGAAGCCTCACAAAGCCCCAGGCCCAGATGGTTTGACCTCGGAATTCTACAAATCTTTTAGTGAGATTTTGAGCAGTGTATTGTCACAGACTTTTAATTATATCACTCTAAATAGAATTAATGATCCTCATTTTAATGCCTCAAGGACAGTTCTGATATTAAAAGAGAAAGGTGATTCCAAAAATCCTGATAATTACAGGCCTATATCACTTTTGAATATGGACATGAAAATCATGACATCCATTCTGGCGAGTAGGCTGAAAAAGGTAATAAACCCAATAATATCAGAGGAACAGGCGGGGTTTATGGGTGGGAGGCAGACCATGGATAATACCTTAACGCTCCATACCTTAATCTCTTATGCGAAATATAAAAACCTGAATTTGTATGCCCTAATTATTGATGCTCAGAAAGCATTTGATAGGGTTAATTTGGATTATTTATTTGATACATTACCTTATTTTAATATACCGCAGGAGTTTATCTCAATGTTAAGGATACTATATAGAAATGCATACACAAATTTATTTATAAATCACGAATGCTCGAATAGGATAAAAATCATAAATGGTGCCCGACAAGGCTGCCCATTATCTCCCATCTTATTTAATCTTTACTTGGAGCCTTTATTTTTACACCTTAAGCAAAATGTTTTTTATAATTCTCCTGTACTGTATGGAATAAAGGTTAGGATGGCTGCCTATGCAGATGATTTAAACATATATTGTACCACACCTGTTTCCGATACTGAAAAATATTAGCTGCAATAGATATCGTTCAGAGAATTTCCAATTACAAGCTAAATTTTAAAAAATCTAAAATATTCCCATTAAAGACACCCACACCTTTTTCAGTGCTACCATTAATAGGACAAGTATTGACGGAAGAAAAGATAAAATATCTGGGAATTGTCTTCTCAACTGAAAATAGAGATTTTTATTAACAATGTAAAGTCAACTACAGATCAAATAACATTGGATCTTGAAAGATGGAGTAGATTGAAGTTACCGATGATGGCAAGAGCAGCTATCATAAGAATGAATGTTCTTCCTAGAATGTTATATATTTTTAGAGCTGCACAACTCAGAATTACCAAAACATTCTTCAAACAGCTTCATATAAGATTGGGAAGATTTCTTTGGGAACCTAGGAAGACGAGAATTTCATATGAAAAATTGATGGCTCCAAAAAATAAGGGGGGGCTGGAATTACCGGATTTCGAAATGTACTATTTAGTGATTCAGGCCAATAGGATTTTAAAGATGTCTTACTTCGATAGTGATAATAGAAAATGGACACCCAAATGGGTGCTCTTAACGTACAAGCATATAAATGAAGTGGGAGTCAACGCTAAAGCATTACCCTTTTTAAATAATTGGACAATGAGTAAATATAAGCTAATGGAGCACATCAAAAGTTATGTAACGGCAATTCAAACTCTTTTCGCTTCCTTAAATTTACTAAAATATATGATGGTTTCCAACCATTTCATAGGAACCCAAGTTTAACAATTGGTGGTCAATTGATTGATCTAAAGAAATTCCCTTTAATCATGGAGTTAACTGTACTCGATTTATATCCTTTTCTAGGAGTACCAGTACATGATATTTTAAAAGAAATAGAACTCCCTATTTCCTATTTAATTATAGTAAGACAGCTAAAAGACTTGGTTATAAACTATTTTAACAACTTTGAAATGAAAGGGGAAGATTTAATCATTTCCCGTAATCTATGGGAAGCGCTGTTGCAGGATAGAAAATATATAACCGCAGCATATAAATTGATAAAAGAGAGGAAGTATAATAATTATATTCTTTTATCGAGTTACTGGAGAGAGAAATTGATATTGCCAGACGACAATAAGATATTGGAGGCATTTAAATTAACATTAAAGTCCGTATCCCTTCAGAAATTGGTATTTACACAGCTGATGATATTTAACAATGCATACTATACTGCCTCACTTTGCACAAATTTGATGCGAAGAATTCACCCATATGCCCGCATTGCTTTGATCAGACAGCAGATTTGCTTCACATGTTCTGGAGTTGTAAGTGCATTTATAAATTGTGGAATTCATTAAAATTGCAGTTACAAAAAATGGGTTACCAAAATTCAACACTCTCTTGGGAGTTTATGATTCTTCATATTCCCCGGAGAATCTAAATAAATCAAAACGATTGTAATTATGAATATTTGCCTATTAATGAAATTATATATAGCCACAAATTGGTTGAACCCAGCCCAGACATCGTGGGAAAATTTCAGATTGTTGGCAATAAAACACATCTTATTGCATAAACTGTTAATTAGTGATCACAAGAAAAATATCAACAACATAAAAATCTGGGAGCAAATTTTTAATATTATTTTGGCTTAAGAGGTTACTATCCACTTTTTCTCGGGAACCAGAATATAGTCCAAATCAACCTTAGATTAGATAGAAAATGTACAGAAAAGACAGATTGTTGGCTTGGATTTGTTAATGCTGAATTTTTTTTTTTTTTTTTATTAATTTCCTTTTGATTGTTAGTGCTGTACCTTTGATCAATACATGAGGTTGATATATATGTGAAATTAACCAATGGAAGCATTTTGTATATATTGTATATAATGTGTGAATTTGTAATATGGTTGTGAAAAATAATAAAAAATGATTATTGAAAAAAAAATTAATTCTTGGTGATTTTAATGCCAGAGTTGGCAATGGCCATCTCAGCTGGAAATCTTGTCTGGGACAGTTTAGAACAGGAAAGATGAATGAAAATGGACAGTGTCTTCTTGAACTTTCTTCCCAATATTACCTCTGCATAACCAACACTTTCTTCAATGTCAAGTCCCAGCTCAAAGTTTCATGACAACCCAAGATCAAAACATTGGCACCAACTTGACCTTGTCCTCACCAAATGTAGCAGCTTCGGTAGTGTCAGGGAAACACACAGTAACCACAGCACAGACTGTGATACCGACCACTTGTTTATGTGTAGTATAGTGAACATCCAAATGCAAAGAGTCTTTTGCTCTTAAAAGGAAGGGATGTCACACATTGACACAGGCAAGACTCGTGACCCTTCAAAAGTGTGCAAGTTTGCTCGAGCACTTGAAGAGGTCTTGCCCTGCCAGGATGACACTGACACCAGCAAGAGATGGGAAAAACTATGGGATGCTATCAATAACACTGCAATATGTATCTTTGTGAAGAAGATAGTCAAGTGTGCTGATTGATTTGAAGCCTACATTGAAGTGCTGACACCCCTATTTAAGAAGAGACAGGCATTGGCTGCATACAGGTCCACCCCCAATGAGGAGAACTTGCAGGCAGTCCAGTCTGCTCAGAGTCAAGCACAGCAGGTAGCTCAGTGGTGTGCAAATGATTATTGGCTCCAACTTTACTTCAAGGTTCAGCAGATAACAGACATTGCTAACGTGCGAGGAGTGTACAATGGGATCAAGCAAACCATCAGTCCACCACAAAGGAAGATCACTCAACTTAAGTCGGCCAAAGGACAGAACTAAGCAGATGGAATGATGGGTGGAACACTGCTTGCAGCATACATCTCAACCTGGAAGCATCAAAATCTGGACAAAGGCCCATGAAAAGTAAGTACAACTGGCCAAAAATGTGGATGCAGATTAACATAACATTTGCATGCATAATTATGCAATCCCACTCACTCCAGTAGAATTGTGGGATGCCAACATTCAGATACAAATTGAAAAAATATACAAAACTTTAAGTAACAAAATATAACCAGATATATGAAGACAAAGCTGTGTATTTGTGTTTATATACTTAAACTCACCAACTAAAAGCATTATGTAGCTTAGTGTAATGGCATATATTTTTTCTAAGAACTTGAAAATATTTTCAAAGATTTGGTTCTACATTGTCAAGTACTACCAGTAGGCCTAAATAGACCTTGAGTTGCTCTGTTCTCTTTTCAGTTTGGTTAAAAACAAAGTATACATTTCACATCTGTTGTGGCTGACAAAGCTGGTAAATATCAAAATCATATTATTAATGTGTTATTATGACATAATAACTAAATGAATATTTATCAGAAAAAAATTATATACTGAAACTCACCAACTAAGAGCATTATGTAGCTTAGTGTAGTGGCATATATGTTTTCTAAGAACTTGAAAATATTTTCAAAGATTTGGTTCTACATTGGCAAGAACTTCCAGTAGGCCTAAATAGCCATTGAGCTGCTCTGTTTTCTTTCACTTTGGTTAAATACAAGGTATACATTTCATATCTGCTGTGGCTGGCAAAATTGGTAAATATCAGAATCATATTATTAATGTGTTATTATGACATAATAACTAAATGAATATTTATCTGAAAAAATATGTTTTCTACCATTTCAAATATTAAAGCAAACAAAAAAAAGCTTTTTACAAGGACAGCCTGACAACCAAAGGTTTGAGTTGTTACTGCTTTACTTTTAGAGCTGCAAGCTTGTTGTGTATTTTGTTTTATTAGGATTAGTATCTACGTGTTTGTCCTGAAAATTTTAAAAGTAAATTTGTAAGGAATAAAAAGATATTGATATTTGTAAACTGGACCAAAATAAAATTACCATTTAGAGATGGAAGTGCTGCAATATCTGCAATACATTCAGTCTAAAATAAAGTGTAGCTATAATTTCTAGTGTAGCTATCAGTCCACCTTGAAATAACAAACATGAAAGCTATCAAAAATATAAACATACACCCCGGGATTCAGTAAGGTTCCATGCAGAAATAGCTTATTCATGCATGGAAGCATCCATTTAGTAGCAGCATGGCAGCATGCCATGCATAGTAATGAAGGCACGCTGTATGTGCTCCTAAATGGATACTGAGCATGAACAAGTGCAGGGGTGTGTCTGAGAGCAGAGCTCCCACAATACAAATGCCCTGCACTCAGGAAGTGACATTTGGAAATGACAATGAGCAAGAAAGCTCATAGGAGGTTGCATACCTCCCAACTGTACAAATCATAGCATAATGTCCACACATTTGTTGCCCATACAGTTGGCCTGTACCCCAGTTCTACCCTGAAATCAAGGAATGATACCTGAAATGAAGCCATGAAATAATAGCATACATATGACTGTCATACACCAAAACCATCAGAAAACCTATATTAAAACCAATCCTGTTACCCTAGCAACTGTCCCAAGTTCATAAGAGCAATAATTAAAATATGTCTGTAGTTGTACCTCATGTTGTCAAGCTTTGTCCAGATAATGTGCATTAAGAGGTTGAGAGGTATGGGGGGGCGTTGCTAGGATGTCTGCCAAATGTGCAGATGCATGCAAGAATCCACAGCAATAAGTGAAACCTGCCCCTTCCAAGAGAAAATAGCAGTAGAATTTTTTTTTTACCAAACAGAATAAATTTAACGGTAGGTGCGTGGGTTTGCCCATTGCTTAGCTACACATACTGTAGCTTAAATGGCACAAGAAGATAAATATCAAGATACATGCAAATGAAGCAGTACTGCAATAGTGTAGTGGTCAGAGCATTCGCCTTATGAGCAGTCATTTCTGGTTTGATTTTCATGGTAGTAAATTCCATTTTCCATGTCGAATCACTTTATGAACAATTTTTTTCTTGTATAACCTACTAAATAACATATATTTGTGAACTGGAGTACTGCATTAAATGCAGATGTGAGGTGTCATTGTAATAATGTTGTAAAATCCACAGATAAACACAAGTGCCCCATAAAGTAAATGTACACATGAATCAGGGATACTAAATGAAGTTAAAATGTGCAATGAATGCTAAATCCATAGAGTGTCCAACTCTACTACTTTCCCAAGACCCATGTTTCATTTCTTTGTAAATTAGTGTGGAAGTAAGTGGGAGTAAGCACTTGTAAGCAGTAGTAAGTGGGTATACGCCTGTTTGCACAGGTGTAAGCAATGCGCACACAGGTTAAGCAATATTGAAGCTAACTCTCTGTAAGCATATTTAACTTGAAGTTAGCAGTACATACTGTCACACAAACCCATGCAAACCTGCTTAAAATTGCTAAAAAGTGCCTTAATCACTCTGTGTCCAATAGCCACTGTTCTGCCCAACAACAAAATAAACAGCCATTGCAGGTCTTGAACCCAGGACCCTGTAAACCATAGTCATACTAGTTAACCAGTAAGCCATCACAGCAATACATAAGACTGAGGTATCACCAAACATATCCTCACTATAGGAAAATCAAGATTTACATGTGAAAGGAATCTTTATACAGTTTTATGTTGTATAACCTACTACATAACATAACTATGTAAGTCCAGATGTGAGCTGTTATTGTAATAAAATGTTGAAATCCCCCAATAAACACAAGGACCCTATACAGTGTACATACACATGAATGATGGATACCAAACACATATATAACATGTAATGAATGATAAATCAATGCCAAACAGCAAATAGTGTGCAAATTAAAAATTAAGCAACACTAAGCATTGCAAACCCCTGCTTACTAGGTGTAAGCAATGTGTAGGCCAGCTAAATCAGTTTACCCATTGGTATACCCCTTTAAACAATGCCAACCTTAGGTAAGCAGGTTTGCCCATAGCTTAGCATTTTCAAAACTGTCCAATCATGGCAAAGTGTGGGAAATCGAGCCTATTTAAACCCCACAGGTGGGAATACATCTCATAACTGGTTGCAGCTTCCTCCTGTAGGCACTATGACTGGTATGGGTGAAGGATTGTGCTTCCAGGTGCAGTGCTGGGTTATCCAGGAGTTCAAAGTCATGGCAAGACTCCTGGTTAAAGACCATGATCAGAGACTGCTGCAGGTCCAGTACCAGGGTTCCCAACATACATCTCAACCTGGAAACATCAAAAATCTGGACAAGACCCATGAAAAATAGGTACAAATCTGTACGCAGATTAACATAAAATCTGCATACATAATTACATAACCCTGCCCACTCTAATGGAATTGTGGGATACCAACCTTCAAATGCAAACTGAAGAACATACAACCAAAATGAATGCAAACTGAGGAACATACAACCAAAATATGACACCAGAGTCCCCCTGCAGCCATTCCAATGTCCCATTACCTGGCTATTTCACCCCATTTATCATAAACACTAATGTCTGCATGCATACTGCTTTACTTCTACAATGATTATTTGGATTTTATTTTTACATTTTATAGCACAATGCACACACACTAATAGATAGCTGCTAAACAAACCAATACTGTCTCACAATGAAAATAGTCTTGTCATTAAAACTTCTCTGCCCTTGAAACTCTCATTCATTGAAACCCACATCGCATCCAAAGAAAATGTATCTGGCCAGTGGTGGATAAAGATTACCTTTGGGCTGTTTTCAAACCATATGCCCCTTGCACACAAAACAAAAAACATATATGCTTTCTTTGATACACCTTGCTGACATTAATAAATTATATTCCTTGTATAATAATACAGCACACTTGTTAGACTTACGTTAGATCGTATTGTAAATTTATTGTTTGAGCATTTTTCCAGTAGGCAATGAAACAAAATGCATGAACCACTAATGACAAAACTGCCCTATTCAGAACATTTCCATCATAAAAGTCTACTTCCCATATATATATATATATATATATATATATATATATATATATATATATACATATATACATACACACATGCATTGTACACACACACACACACACACACACACACACACACACATTCTATATATATATATATATATATATATATATATATAGAATGACAGTGTAAGCCATAGGCATCTTGCACAGCTTCTCGCACTTATTTTTAATTAGTTTTTTTGGTGCTGGAGGGGGACAAAATGCCAAAAACCAGGGACACATTTTAAACATTGCTTGTATAATTTTGGAAAGTTGCTAGAATAAAATGTTGTGTTATCACCGTGCATTTCACTGCCGAGTACTGAACCCAGAACACTGTGCACTACAGTCAGAGCAACATACCACTATGCCAAATCAGCAGCTTCCTGAAAGATAGGAAGACTGAAACATAAATGGCTATCATTTACTGAATCCATTTCTCACTTCTCACCATAGCTCTCAACCTCTTAGCACAAAAAATCTGGACAAAGCCAGTAATGGTGGAATACAGCCTCAAAATAGGGACAGATTTCAAATACTGATCTAAAATCTGATTGCTAGAATAAAAGGTTTTGTGTTACTATACCAAAATAAAATAGGCTGTAAACTAATTCTGTTGTTGCGTTGTTCAAGCCCATCCATGTTCATTGATATAGTTTGACAGGGAACATAAAATATTAATATTCAATATGATTCCCCTCAATTACTGTGGACTTCTTTGCTATCATGAAAGCCCCATAGTTTGGCATTATTAGCATTAGTCTTTTTCATAATATGCATCTGTTCCTTCATTAGTATTCAGATTTTTAAATAACAGCCCAGAGCACAGATGTCTTAAAGGGCCAAACCATAAAAAAATCAAATAAAGTTGTAACTTATGTTGTACTTTCATGAACATACTGTATCATGCAATCAAAATACATTAACAAGAATTTACTTAATCATACTTCAGGTTGATAATAATATTGTTATCATGAAAAGTTAATATTGGAATTATAAAAGCTAATTCTTCATGAAAGAAGCATGACCATATGCTTATCACCAGTGGCGGCTGGTGACTTCAAATTAAAGGGGGGCTGCAAGAGATAGCTGAATGGGTGAGGCCAATGGGAGGGGGTGTGACCAACTAGAAAGGGGTGGAGCTATGCTCAAAACCACAACAACTGGAACGTTAATTAAATACGCTGCCCTGGGTGCCAAACCATCATTTCTAGAGTCCAATCAAGACAAAATGAAGTGTAGAAGAAAAAAATATTTCAATGCATTGGCTAGATGACAACTTACTTAATATCTAGATGGAAACACAAAGGTTGTGAGGCATGAAAAAATAAATTGCTTTTTAAATACATTACTGGAATGCCAGTCAAAATCAAGTATAAAAAAAAACAAGCAGCACTCAGCTCAAACCACTTCTCCTTGTACTGCAGTTATAATTATAATTTATATTCAGCTTTATAAAATTACCAAGTAACATGCTGAAAGTAGCATCTCTGTGATACCCCCCACTTGTAAAAATGTTTCTTATCCATAAAAAACCTGCTGCCTGACAACAACTATCCACTTGTTTCATGGAGAACACATGATCAAAGTAAAAAATGAACAGTGAACAAGAAACAAGCTCAAGATAAATTGCTTAAAGGATTACTGCACAAGTTATGGACCACACATGACAGATTGGCATTCTGTTTAGTTTACGGGTTAAGCCTGCAAAGATAACTGCAAGTCTCCAACAAATGTAATGAGCTTCTGAAAACACTGTAATCCTGTCCTTTATTACAAATACTGTCATATGCATTTCAATATGTAAGGCTTATTCGTTATCTAGTTATGTAAATATTCTCAGCATGGCAACAATGAAAAGGCTTTCAATGTTGGTAATTCTTTAACAGTATGCTTATTAAGGCTTACTTGCCTCTTACAATCTCTGACAAGCTTACCTGATGGTCATTAAAGCATTGCTACTTTAATACAGAGCAACAGGGCACTGCCACATCATGCATTTTCTGAATAATAAGAAGCATAAATCAACAGTATAAAAATATGACAGAAAACCAGGACATTCTGCAAAATCAAGGACAGATGAAAAGCCAAGGTCATACTTTTGGTCTACCTTGGATGGGGGAATACTCTGCACACTTATACTGCATAACTGCTCCTTGCCATGCTTGGACACATCCAGAGCCACTACAGTGGGGAGTGGAGTGCAACAAGTAGGTCACAGTTTGAAATGTCTCTGGCTGACGGTGATGGCTCTGACACTCATACCTCTCAACCTCAGAGCAAGAAATCTGGACAAAGCCATACACAGAAGTAGGACACAGGCCCAAAAATAAAGACAATTTTTAAATATTGCTCTTATAAACTTAGAAAGATAATATAACAGTAGGTCTTGCATTAGTATGAATTTTTGAAGGTATGAAATCTGAAACGCAAATGTCTGCCATTATTTTCTAACTTCAGTCTTTAATGATTTGCTACTAATTTGCCAGAAAAAACACAATTTTATGAAAAACAGACCAAATATGTTATGCAAAAATATAAAATTGCCACACAATACAGCTGGGAACCTGTCAAAGAAGGCACACCTTTTTAAATTATTACTGTTAACTTGAGCAGCTGACAAAATAAGAGCATCTAAATGCATTTCTGAAATAAAAGTAATCTATAATTCTGATCATTACAGTCATTTATAATTGTAAACCCGCCATGTTTTCTTCCAAAATTGCCATTTTGCAGAGGGATTATTAGGGGGAGAGCAACATTTTGAGCCAAAATTGGAGACAGTTGCATGGTTTGGATATTCCTAATTCTATAAAGTGATTTATTTACATGTACCTCTCAACCTCTTAATGCAGGAAATCTGGATATGGCCAAATATATTGGGGGAACATACAAACAGTGTCATATTCCTTGTACAATACAGTACAGTTCAACTGTCCAATTTAGAACATTTCCATCATAAAAGTCTACTCAAACTTTAACAGTCCACCAGTATCAGTAAATATGCACGATCTCTGAAGAAGTAAAAGCCATCTAAATAATTCCACATTAAAGAAATCTGTTAACTAATGAAGAGGTTATTGCTGGCAAACAACTTTATATCCCATTCTTTCATCTACAAATAAAGTGTCGGTTGCCCTTGAGGAATAAATTGCTTATGTTGCATTAAAAAAATTATAATGCTGGTAATATCACAATAGGGAATGGATGGCAAACTGATAACAGGTTCATAGTTACTAGGCATCTTTGCCAAAGAGGACTGCAGCATCCATCCCCTTTAAAACAGAGTACAATATCAGCAATGGCTCTACCTACTGTGGGAGTAGAACCCACAGCCTTCTGCATCAAAAAGCAAGTACACTACCTGTTGTGCTATTTACAATATAAGCAGACTCTGCATAAGCAGCACTAAACTTTTGTTCCCCTGCAGCTCTCAGCTCCTTATAAAATCTACTCGACACTCAGTTGTATCTCTGAACTTTGCAGCACAAGAAATCTGAACAAAGCCAAAATGTATTTGGGGGGGGGGGACAAAAGCCCAAAAACCAGGGACACATTTTAAACATTGCTTGTATAATATTGGAAAGTTGCTAGAATAAAATGCTGTGTTATCACCATACATTTAATTGCCAAGTATTGAACCAAGGCCCCTGTGCTAAATAGCCAGTGCAGTATACCACTATGCCAAATCATCTATTTTTATGAAAGAAAGGAAGACTGAAACTTAAATGGCTACCATTTAGTGAATTCAATTCTCAGCATAGCTCTCAATATCTTAGCACAAAACACCTGAACAGAGACAATAATGGGGGAATACAGCCCCCAAACATATTCAGTGAGTTCAGTTATCACCATAGCTCTCAACCTTGGCAGAGAAAAACCTGCATGAAGCCAATAATGGGGGAATACAGTCCAAAAAATAGGGACAAATATCCACTGAGGACACCAGAGCAAACCCACAGAGGACATGCAGACTCCACACAGAAAGCACCCCAGCCAAGAATCAAGCCAGACAACCCATAGCTGTCAGGCAACACTGCTACCACTACACCACTGCACTATTGTCTGTTTTAAGTAACAAAAATACAGAAACCACAGATTTTATGAGGAACAGAACAAATATGAGGCAAAAATCTGCAAATGTTTTAGAAATGTTGGTGGGTAGGGAATTCAGGCTCTTGTCACTTGGGCCCAAGGTACAGCGTTCAAGCCTTATTCTCTACCCGCCACCATGAAGCAACTGGGGCATTTTACACACACATACATACCCCTCCTACCTGTCTTATTACCAGGCGATCCTGTACTCTGTCTTCCATGCTGGTGTCATTGGTCATCCTGCAGCTCTTCGGTCAGTCTTCTGTACTGACAAAATCCATCCTGCAGCTCCCCGATCTCAGTCCTCTATGTGGGTTGGAAGGGAGGAGTTTACTCCCTTCCCTATCTGGACTGCCTAACCGAACAGTCTGGAGTACAGGAATGCCTGAGCATGCGTGCTTGGTGTTCTGGTCTGCCTAACACAGCAGCCAGGAACTAAGCACGCGTGCAGTCCAAGATTTTATTTTTTACATGTTCTACAGTTTTTATATGTTCTACGTGGACTGGGGCCTTTATTTCATGCACAGGTGGGAGGGCTGTAGTCCTATAGCACGAGCCACCCCTGCTTATCACTGAGTAGACATTTCATAATTTGAGTTTACTTCAAGAAAGAAATATGCAACAACCTGCTATCAGTCTGTATATGTGTAAATGTCACATTTAGTACATGCCCTGTCCTGTACTAATAGTGATCAACTGAAACACATTAACAACCTTATTTTATAACTGCATGTTACCAATTCTATACTTCCAAATCTGAGTTAATAGACACAGGTCAGACTAACATCTTTGCATCATGGGCTTTAACTGTAAATTAAATATTATGTCTATTTAACCAACTAGCTATTTACATTTAAAGCCTCACTTAATAGTTATTAAGGCTGTTAAACTCAAGAGAACACTTAATTAAAATAATTCTGCCACTAACATCAAGTAATTTTCTCTAAGTTATAACTTGCATCTTGGGTCAATAAATAAATACATACATACACACAAGCACTCACACACACACACACACACACACACACACACACACACACACACACACACACACACACACACACACACACACACACCTTTGTTCATGACCAGTTCAGACAATATAAGCAGTTCAGATACCTGAAAATGTGAATGTCACTCTCTGTATATAAATACGAGTGCCTGTTCATGCCAGCAGCAGAAATAAGTTCAGATACCTAAAAATACGATGAGTGCTGCAGCAGAAATCAAAAATATAAATAGTAGCAATTCAGGAAAATGCGAGCATCACTCTCATTCATGCCAGCAGCAGAAATAAGTTCGGATATCTGAAAATACGATGAGCGCTGCAGCAGAAATCAAAAATGTAAATAGAAGCAGCTCAGGAAAATGCGAGCGTCACTCTCATTCATGCCAGCAGCAGAAATAAGTTCAGATACCTGAAAATGCGATGAGCACAGCAGCAGAAACCAAAAATATACAAGCAGTTCAGATACCTGAAAATATAAGTGTCTTCATGTCCGTTCATGGCTAGCAGAAACCAGTGTTCAGATACCTGAAACTCTGTCTCCCATGAAAGAAATATAAATACAAGTATCCATTCACCAGGAGCATTGCAGATCCTTAAACTAGTTTCCTTCCCACTCGTGGATCCATTTAAATCAAACAGTGATGCATGCCCTTGAGCTCAATTCTGACAGGGTGATGGAGCTGATGTCATCACGCATGTAATGACGTCAGCTCAAAAACAAATGCCAAAAATTTTTAAAAATAAGCTGGGAAATAATGGAAAATAATCGGGAATGAAGGGATGCACTCGGGAATCTTGGCACCCCATTATTTGGACCCCAAAACTTGGTAAAAACTGAGTAATTCAGGACAATTGAGAGGTCTGTCAAATCACTTACCATTCTCCCCGACAACCTAAGTAATCATATCCCAAACTACTCTATGAGGCACTAAAAACTGTCAAACCTCCATCTGTCTACAAGTCAATTCATAACCTTACAGAGTCCACAGAAGTTATTTTAACTGGGTTCATATTATATATATTATATGATCGAATGCTAGAAATAACAAACGATCTATTATCGAACCCAAATGCACAGAACCACAAAAGTTCAAAGGAATGGATCAGTGAATTTTTTCATTTTTTCCCCAGGGAAAACATTTGCTGATCCAAAAAAAAAAAAAAAAAAGAATGTGCAGGCAACATTAAGTGGGGGGCTGTGCCCTCCTCACCCCCCCCCAACCTTAAATATACCAACTCTGAGATCACACCACAGCGAACAAAACAAAACAGCAAAGTCGGGAGAACGTCCCAGCAAATTTTTTCCCTGGGAAAAAAATTTGCTGATCCGTCCCTTTGATATTCTGTGGTTTCGTGCATTTAAGTTCGACAAATCAGTGTTTGTTATTTCTAGCATTCACTCATGTAACAGGAACCCATTTTAACTATATAATTAACTGCTGGAGACTGATTGCCTATACCCAATGCCAGTGGTGCTACTTGGGGTCTAGAAGGTTCTAGAAGGATTGTATGACTGACTTGCTACTATACAAGAAAAAAATATTTGCATTACAGACCAGAAGACTCAGAGGTAAAATAGCATCATGCCTAACTTCAGACTTGGTTGAACAATTATAAAGAAGAGACACAGCCAAGAAGAGAAGAAAAAAGAACTCAATACAGCTTAAGTACAATTTCCATTACTTAAAAAGTCTCACAGCAATCACTATCAAAAAAATCAAAGGTTATCAACTGTAAGGCAACAGAAGTGCTTCTTAGTTTGCCAATCATATTTCTACCAGAAAGCTATCAAATAACTAGGATTACTGGACATTTTCTAGGTTCAAAGGTCCATAGGATGTTGCTAGCCTAATGGCCCTAGGACCTTTACAAAACTAGCCATGTTATACATGTGTTCCCTAATTGACTTTGGATAGATTATTGTTATTCACATAGCGAGTTTATAATCAGCACTGATACCCCTGTACACGAGGGACATAGATGCCATCCCTGTAGTTAATTTGCAGTCTCCCATCCAATTGTCTACGTTTTACAGAATCAAAGAGTACAACCAGATTTTCACTGACGCACTTAAGGAATAATATGCAGCAAATTAAACACCGTAACAAATCAAACTAGATATTTATTAATAACTACGTACTCCACCTGACAAATTCTTAAATTAAATAAATTGATTGCCCACCCTTTAAAAAAAGAAAAAAAAAACAAGTAAAAAAAAGTTCTTGAAAAAACTACAAACAATAATCCTAGCCTTTAGTTTTACCCTTAAACGATTAAGCTAAGTGGTGACATATTATGCAAACCCCTCATCCAAAATTTTACTCCCTCACTTCATAAACTTCACCACAGACATCTAAACATAGTAATAGATCCATACATCCATCTATCATCCCTTTTTCCCATTTTACTTATGAGGTCAGGGTGTCACTTCAGTAGTGATAATCATCTAGAACCAATGTTCAATTTACTTCCAAAAATCTTTTTACCAAGAACAGATCTGAACAGACATAATAAAGGTGGTAGGGGAATCTGGTGCCTAAATGACAGCATGACTTTCAAATTCCTAATCAATGAAAGAATCAACTAGTCCACCCCCTGACAATATGCTCAATGTTCTTTCACTATGGTTCTTTGGTTCTTAGTGTTGCTGAACACAAACTTTCTGTGTATCAAATACATACCACTACTCATTCATTATCTACAAATGTGTTATCTTTGGGATGCTAAAAAAGTGAAAGGCTATGAAAGAATAAACTGTAGCATGGCTTGCACTATTTTAATAACTTCAAAGCTCAGTTACACACTTAGTTACTCACCCTGGGAAGTCTGAGTCCTTGAGTTATTCGCTTTCACTTTCTGTCAACAGCTGTTTTTGTCAAAAATTACAATTTGTTAACATTTTTTCTGCATTTAGTCTGAAAGTGCGATTACTGAATTCTCTACTCTACAAGTTCCACTACTTTTTTGTTTTACAATTGTAGGGAATGAATTGCCAGGGACTAACAGGAAGCTGGATACGTGGGTCACATACACACTGATATTTCATGTCTCAAGGAAGGAGTACATTGCATGCACAACCGTACTACAGTTACCAGCTGGCGGCTTCCTCTTTTTTAGTGTATTTCTGCTGGAATGACTCCTGCTCTTATGTGTCCCTCCCCTAGGGAGAGACTCTGTACCCACAACCAGCAGACAATGACCAAATGGATTGGAATGTTAAAAATCAAAATGGGAAAAATGCATGTAGCAATAGTTGTTTGTGTGGTGTTGGAAAAACTTGCAATACTACTTCAAGTCATAGCCTAGTATCATCCTATGAACCTATTTGTCAAAAAAAGTTTAGTGAAGTACAGTAAAAATCATAAATCTGGACAGTTTGCAAAATTCTGAACTTAATAAGTATGCTGGCAGGACATGAGAGTAAATGGATTACTTGTAGTAATCATCCAGATTTGCAGTCATTAAATAATAAAAAGCATGTGAGTTTTAGTTCAGGGTTGCATGATGTCAGCATTAAATAAAAGTGTAAATAACACTAAAAAAAAAAAAAAAAAATTCGGAATTTGAAGGGGCCACTTGAGAATTTGTGGCACCTGTTTTTTTGCTCCTGAAAATGTGAAATACCACAGAATTCAATACGGTTGAGAGGTATGACTTGCAGTTGTATGCCAGAGACCATAATTACAGAGAGAGCCCTGAAGGCCATTGAGCCTCTGCCAACTATGACTGAGCTCGATGCTGAGCCCACCTTGGAGGAGCTCATTGATGCACTAAAAGCACTATCTTCTGGAAATGCCCCCAGGAAAAATGATATTCCCTTAGAAATCCTTAAATGTGCCAATGGTGCCCTAATCTCAGAGCTGCATGCAATACTTTACCAATGCTAGAGAGAATGTAGTGTATTGCAAGATATGAGGGATGCTAACATAGATACTATCTATATGAATAATGATGACAAAAGTGATTATAACAACTATCATGGCATCTCCCTCTGTACCGTGGGGGAAGCTATTTGCATATGGGAAAAGATTCCATGTTCTTCCAGAGAGAATTTACCCCAAGTCTCTGTGTGGGCTCAGAGCTGGATGGTCTACTATGGACATGGTTTTCTCTGCCAGAGAACAACAAGAAAAGTGCAGGCAGCAGAGCTAACCTCTGTATATTGCCTTTATAGATATGATCAAGGAAAAGTTTGTTTGTGATTCTGGCAACGACTGGCTGCCCACGAATACTGCTTAGCATTATCAGGGCCTTCCATGAAAGCATGAAAGGGACCATCATGTATGACAGATCCATATCTGGACCTTTCGAGATTCTCAGTGGAGTAAAGTAGGGGAGTGTACTGACTCCAACATTGTTTGGCATCTTCTTTTTAGTTCTGTTGAAATTTGCTTTTGGAGCTACTACAGAGGGTATCTTTTTCTGAAACAGAATGGACAGCAGCTTCTTCAAACTGTTGAGGCTTACAACAAAGACCAGGGTGCTCAGGAAGCATCTAAGGGAGTTCCCGTTCACTGACGATGCAGCTATTGTGGCTCACACTCAGCACAAACTTCAATAACTCATGACTCACTTTGTGGATGTATGTATGGAATTTAAGCTGGCAATCAGTTTAAAGAAGACCCAGTTTACAGGCCAAAATATGGGTAATGAGCCATCAATCAGGGTGAGTGACTATCAGCAGGAGGTTGTCCATGAGTTTGTATACCTAGGCTCTACAATTTCTGGCAACATGTTGCTTAATAGCAAGATCAACAAACATATTGGAAAAGCTGCCACAATGTTTACCAGGCTAACAAAGAGAGTATGGGACAATATTAAGCCCACTATGCACATCACAGTGCAGGTTTACACAGCCTGTGTTTTGAGCACATTACTGTATGCCAGTGAACATGGACTCTGTATACAAAACAGGAGCAGCAGCTCAGTGTATTCCATATGCACTTTCTTAGGCACATACTTGGCATCTCATGGCAGCAGAAGATCCCCAACAGCACAGTGCTTTTGAGGAAGGGTGCCATCTCCATGTCCACCCTCCTGAAACAGAGATGTGTGCACTGGATGGACTATATCACATGTATGACAGATAGCTGAATACTGAAAGGCCTCCCTTTTGGAGACCTGGAGTCTGGAAAAAAAGCGAAAGGGTGACCCAAGCTGGACTACAAGAACATATGCAAGTGTGACCTCAGCACCTTCTTCATCAACGTGAACACCTGGTATTCTCTTGCCTCAGACAAGATTGTCTGGAAACAGGAAGTGAAGAAAGCTCTCACTGTGTATAAAAACATCTTGGCAAGGAGATCAAAGGATAAGAAGGCCCTCAAGAAGATCTGTACCCATGATACCAGACCAACATTCGCTTACTGTTGTTCAGAATGTGGAAAGGACTGCCTCTCCCAGATTGGATTGCACAGCCACAGAAGACGCTGCTCAAATCAGTCCATTAGAGGTGCAAACTCATGATCCTTTGTGATCGATGGATGCCTACACTGTGTGTTTGTATTTTTGTCTCTCTCATACATTGTTTAGATTATTCCTTAGTATCTGATTGCAGGGTGAGCCCTTGCTTTGCACAATAATCAGCAGTGCTCTGGGAAATTACAGTTCTTAGTTCAACAGTATCAATGCAAAATTGCCAAAAAAAATCCCTAGACTTTTTTGCTACTGTGCTTTGTGCATAGAGAAACATCTCCGCAACAGTCTTGTACTCTTATAATCACTTAAGCCATGGTTCGGCACTTTCCTTCTGTCTCTGCATACAGCTTGGAGGATACAGGCATCCAGAGATAATGCTGCATTTACCTCACATTCTCAGGCAACTACCAAATTCTTAAACAATTAGATACGGTGTGCAAGAGATATAGCTATAGATTGACACTGGAGGCAACGTTCCTTCAAACAGCTACTACATCTACCAATCAGACTGTCAAAAACACACACCATTTTCCACCCATCATTTATATAGTATATTAAGCACATAGAATCATGTATGCTGAGGCCCTAAAATGTAATCTGTCCAAACCAAAAATGCATCCTAGATACAGCTATAACAATAGGATTTCTCAGCAACCTCTCATCTATCAAAGCAACACCCACCATGATGCACACAGCTTCAGTGCATGATGTATGAACTTGTAAGCCAATAAGGCAAGCCTCCACACAAGCTAATGTTCAAGTCATAGGTGATGCCATTGTGAGACACAAATGTTCTACTCACCATACTGAGCAAAGAGATGGTTATGGTCAGCTGTCAGGATCTGCCAGATCATGCACACACTCTGGTCATTGAACCACAAGTACTAGTACAACTCTGTCACTCTATGTGTGACCACAAATGAGCTAAGGCATACCTCTACAAAGCATATGAAGAGCTGTAATGGAGATCTTGGGCTATGTGTAGGCTGGTATAAGCCTAGCACTGAGCAGCATTCAACCTTTCTCAAGGATAATGTCACAATTTTTACAGAAGATAATTGACTTTGAAAACTGGTATAGTTTTTGGTGTAAATCAAAGTGGGATACAATATCAGTCATCATGGAAGGTTATGGTTGACAGTCCATGCTGCTTCTCCAAGGATGGACTACACCTGTCCCAGTTAACGCTTCAATACTGGGTAAAACTTTGACTACCCACAAAGTGCCTTTTTTAGGCAATACCATCCTGATAAACCTTCCAACATGGCACAATAAACCCAAAGCAATCTGAAGGTCTTACTGCTTAATGCCAGGAGTTCAAATAGAAAACTCCACTCCATTCCCTCCAAGCCCTACTTACCCTGGAGAAAGTAGACATCTATGTAGTTATGAAAACATCTTTAAAGCCATGGAGAGTACCCTGAAAGTGCAATGCTACAATGCCTTTCACACATTTAGATTAGCTACTTCATGGGAGGGGACAAAAGGCAAAGGTGTCTCAGTATTCATAAAAAAAAATCATACCTCAATACTGGTCAAGCAGTATCACCCAAGTGAACTATAACACATACAACTCATTATAAGCAAAGCCCATACCATATCATTGTAAGCTATAGGTCTCTCGTTATGACCTATAAAAGCAATACCACATACTTAAATGTACTGGAGTTGCTGTGCATTGAATCCAATACTACAGTCCTGGATGACTTCAACTATCCCATTATAAACTGGGAAACTTAGAAAGAATCCAGTCTACAAGACCACAGATTCCTTAAATTTGTCAACACAAATGTTGTGGACCAGTAAGTCAATGCACCCAGTAGGAGCACCAACATACCTGAGCTGATCCTCAAAAACATGGTGGAATTTTGCACTCACCCAAGTGTTATGGTCTCATGTGTCAGGTCCACTCATAAAGCTGTCTCTTTTGAAATCAAACTAAAACCTGTCCACACATCAAACCTTAATGTATTTAGAAATTATTAACTACTACTGGGTGACACCCTGGCAAAATTTCAAGCCCGAACAAACCACATGACCACCATTGCATATGTAGAATTGTTCAGAGAAACCCTATACCATCAGGAAAGCAACTGCATTGAGACATCTGTATCCACCCAAATTATGCATAGGACTTACTCAAAGAATAAACCACCCTGGTGGAATCCTAGTATCAATACGTTATATAAAAATTAAAGAAACCCATGTCCATAACTAGGAAGTGCATTGCCCAGCAAGACAAAAAAATCTTCCATTAAACTAAATAAGCAATTCAGGAGTTTTATCAAATCCACCAGGGCCAAAGCCTTCTTCAGCTATGTACACAACCTCATAGGTAACACTCAACAGTCTGCTGAACTAATTATAAATGAAATTACCTATATGGAGTGGGGTATACAGCAAACCTATTAGATGGCAAATTTAGCTACAGTTTTACCCCACTGTCTCTCCCAACATCTCTCAAGAGATACCCTCAATGATAATTCCCTCAGTTATCACTAGTGAGTGGGTCTCTCAGTGTAAAAAATACTTCATCAATGGGCCTTGTTAATATCCCAAGCTACCTCATGACCTTTCTGGCCATTTTGGATCATTGTTCAACTTTTGCCTCCAAACTAGTTTCATGCATACTGAATGGAGAGCTGCAACAATTATTTCTCTACACAATGGAAAGCCAACTACTGACTCTAGTAATTACAGACCTAAAAGTCTGACTAGTCTCATAAGTGAGGTCATGGAAGGAGTTATCATGAACATTATAAATAAAGACAGGAAATCACCATGCACTGTATCCAACACAGTTTGTATTTGTCAAGGGCAGATCTTGACTGCTAAGCCTGGTGGACTTCTTTGAGAAAATCACCAAAATTATGTCCAAAGGCAAAATGGCACACACTGTCTATCTTCACCTGGCCAAGGCAATCAGTGCTATTTCTTATTTGGGTAATGTTGACAAACTCATAAAAATAGGAGGAAGCCCCTATGTCATCCACTGGATAGCAAACTAGCTCACAGATAGGACACAAGAAGTCAGGATATGGTCTCTACCTCCACATGCAGGACAGTCACCAGTGGAGTCCATCAGAGTTCAGTGCTGGGGTTGCTCCTTTTCGGCATATACATTTTAGAAGTTACAATAAAGGCCTCTGGTTGATCAAGTTTGCAGATGACTGTAAGCTCAATGCAATTATGGAGTCCCCCTAAGACAGTAATATCCTTCCTCTAAGAGGGTGTGTTGCATACTAGTAATTAGTACCACAGCCACAACCTAAAACTGAATGCCAAAAAATACATAATAATAATAATAATAATCATAATATATTTGGAAAGTCACCTCCATGGAAATTACCACATAGACAATATACCCCTAAGAGTAGACAGTGACCTCTCATTTGACCACCATATATCTACTGTTGTAAAGAAATCATTCTAAATTGCATAATCCATTGGCAAGGTTTGGCATCAATAATGCTACTTTCGGTATGCACTTTGCCAGGTATATGCAACAGCTGGAATGCCCACATTGTTTCATTACAAAAAGAATACAAGACATAAACCACATGGAATAATCAGACTGTCTCAAAGCCTTATCTTTATTAAACTCAGCTTCCTACAGACTACCGAAAGGTGATCTGCACCTGGCTTACACAGTATCATCTGATCCACTACTGATGGAGTAGCTGCACATCAACCAGTCTAACAACCTTAGAACCCTCTTTATATTTAATACTGCCATGTCAGTTGTGGAATCCTTCAAGTTTTTGGGATCTATAATCTCCCTGGACCTGAAGTGGAAGACCAGTGTAGGGTCCATCATAAAAAAGGCAAAACAGCAAATGTACTTTCTATGACAGCTGAGGAAGTTCAACCTCCCACAGGAACTGTTGATTCAGTTCTATACACAGTCATTGAGTCTGTTTTCAGCTCATCCATAACAGTGTGGTTTGGATCTCTGTCTAATCATGACAAAAATAAGTTACATTCAATAGTCTGGTCTGCTGAAAATATCATTGGTGCTAGTTTGCCCTCCTTACAGGACCTGTACTATTCCAGAGTCATGGAAAGGGCAGGGAAAATTATCACTGACCCTTCAAATCCAGGCCACCACCTTTTTGAACTATTACAATTAGCCAGGCATTATAAATTAATACGCACCAAAACAAGTAGATATAAGAATAGTTTTTTTTCCCCATAGGCCATCAAGTTCATAAACGGTTAAGTCAGCTTATTAGTGTGGGGTGTTCTTTTTCCCAAGCCTCTGAGGATTTTGCTGTATTGTTTGCATAATGTTAATATTTGTTTCTTTTAGCGTTTATTTCAGTATTTCTTGCACTGAGTTGAACTTTGCACCTTGTATGTATATATATATATGTATATATACTTTTTTGTCTTGTTCTTAATAGTTGCATGTATGTCATTTGTCTTGTTCTTAATAGCTGTATGTATGTCATTCATGTAACTCATACTTGGAGAGTCACTGAAACCAGGATCAAATTCCTTGTATGCATACATACTTGGCCAATAAATGTGATTCTGATTCTGAAATGCCTGATCCAAGGACCTAAACCTCATTTGTAGCATAACCAGAACATGTTGAAGGGAAAAATGTGTTTCAAAGACTATCCTACTTTGAAACAAGCTTCTTATCCATGTGAAGCAGAGTTTGTCCCTTACCATATTCAAACATAACCTGGACCATGGGAAATGGATGAAAAATCAATAATTTACCCATGGGCTTGCACCTATAACCCTACTGGACAGAGGCAACTTATAGATGTATCTATATGCCTCTGGGTAATTTATGGTGCCAATTATATGTGAGAATACAGTACATGACTAAGCTTAAAAAGGCCTTTTGGGGTTGTTAACCTAGTAATCACTTAGGAACCTATTAGAGAGGAGAGGCTATGGAAGGTATAGCATTCTGCATCGCAGTTGTAGGGAAAATGACCCATGAAGAAACTTTTTAAACTACACCCTATCCTGTCATGTTTCAGTCAACATGTTGTGAAGCCTTGTAAAGTGTCCTGACACGCTTTTGTATTTCTATTCTGAGTATTTTTATCATGTATTGTGAAGGGGAGGTTGGGATAATGGTTAAGGTGTTTACCTTACAGACACAAGGTATAGAGTTTGATTCTTACATGGGGTAATTAGCTAGGCCTAAAATGGCTGAAAAGAGCAGTTAGCCTAGGACTAATCTATGAAATAAATTGTATATGAAATAGTTAGCATAAGTTTGTGTTGTCACATACACAAGAAATTGGTGATTCAGTCAAGTAAAATGTGTAAATGTTATTTCAAGGAGGCAAAATTAAAAAAAAAATGATTAAACAGAGAAGCAGAGTAGATAGAAAGGAAACCTTATACACAA
Source organism: Protopterus annectens (assembly GCF_019279795.1). Taxonomy (NCBI): domain Eukaryota; kingdom Metazoa; phylum Chordata; order Ceratodontiformes; family Protopteridae; genus Protopterus; species Protopterus annectens. Next base: position 1,479,409,317 of record NC_056733.1, on the reverse strand, counting down.
ACTGGTGGTGGAATGTGTAAAATATCAACATTAAGTGGTTGTGCCAAACAAAATCATGCTCAGAACACTAATATTTAAAAATTCCAAAAAACAAAATATAGAAACCTCCCTAAAGGTCAAACTGGTCTGCACAATGATCCACGATTAAAAGAAGAAATTGCAGCAGACCACCACTAAAAAGCATCTGTTTTAATGACACAATAAAACAATAATAATAAAATATCAGCAAAATTGTCAGTAAGAGTGGTGAGCGCTTTCGGGCTTTTGCCCTTCATCAGATAAAGTTCCAAATTCAATACATTCAATTTAAAATAAAATGGCAGCCAATCACTTTTTAGTATTTAACCTGCCGTTTTTTGAAGGCGGGATTCAATGGGATGAAATCATTGAATCCAGGATACCTGTGTGCCATAAGCTCCACAATCCACCTGGTTTCTTCATCCTCAGTGTTATTCCTTATGTCACCTCCCCTAAAGCCTTTTTCAACATTCCATATGACTCTAAATTTAAAATGATGTCCTTCTTGATTGGATATATGTCTGTATAGAGCACTATGTTCATTCTTCATCCTGATGGCCAAGAGATAATGCAGAATCCTAATTTTAAACATACAGTTTGTCTTGCCTACATAATACCAAGCACAGGCTTGACGATTAGCCAAATAAATAACATTAGTGGTCCTACAATTAGCCTTAGCACCAAATTGATAAACCCTACCTGTAATCGGATGTATAAATTCTACCTCTTTATTGATATGCCTACAGGCTTTGCAGGACCCACAGGGTCTAGTCCATTGCTTATTTACAACCTGCTATTGCTCTCCCTTTGCTTCATAGCTCAAAATATCCTTCAGATTTTTATTTCTTCTGAAGCCAAAATTTGGCCAATCCCCCACTATCATTCTGATCCTTTCATCGGTCATCAGAATTCCCCAATTGTGCCTAATAATGTCAAATATCCCATGGATATTGCTACTGTACGTGAACATTAATCTTACTTTATTATTGCTTCCCTTTACTTTATTACTAGTGTCCACATTACCATCACAATTCTGCTTCAACCATGGACACATTTTATCCTTTCTGAAATCTTTCCAAGACCGCTTAACATTATATACATTGTCAATATTGTATCCCCTATCTAAGAAAAATTTTTCTAAATTTTGCACTTCATTCTCAAAGTCACTCTTGTCCATACAGAGCCTGGATACCCTACCCAGTTGTCCCGTGATGATATTCTTAAATGTAAATTGTGAATGCATACTATCAAATGTCAGTATGCTATTCTTCCAATATTCCTTCCTATATAAAGTGGTTTTAAAACCTCTTTCATCTTGAATTATTCTAACATCCAAAAATTCTGTCATGGTCTCTGAAAAATTAACTGAAAACCTAAGAAAGGTAGTAGTTGATTCCAAATAAACAATGAAATCCTTCAAATCATCTGCCTCCCCCACCCATAACAAAAAAATATCATTCACAAAGTGCCTATAACGTGCTATAAAGCACTATAAAGCGATATAACAAATCAGGGAAGCAGAAATCAATTAAGAAGGAACTATAAGACATATTCACAGATATCAATCTGAAAAAACTTGAACTTAGAAAATGTGAAACTGTGACAGATCTGGTGGGACACAGAAAAGTAACAGGATGTGTTTATCTACACTAGTTCTGACATCATGAGTGTTTTATTAGTGTGCCTGTACTACAATGTAGCACCATGAAAAACTCCTATACAAATCTGAGGAGATTTAAGCCATCAACTCCCCCATTACATTATACCCAGCACTTGTTTAGCAAGGTGAGCAATCAAAGCATTCAACCTGAAAGTGTCAGAGAATCCTTTAAAAGGTGCATGTTACACATTTTCAAACTGGAACTAGAAAATACATGCTTCAAGGGATTTGAGTCCATTAACCTCTTTGGTGTTACTTTCAAAAACACTGCATTAACATTCTGAACCATAGAAGCAGTCACACTAATATTGTCAGAGAAACACATAGCAAATTAATCTTATACATTTTCAGACTGGAAAAAGAAAAAAAAAGACAGGTCTCAAAGAACTCACACACTACTACCTTTAGAACAATGGACAACCTGCAGACCTTTAAATTGGTAATAAGACAATTTCCAGCTAACTCACAGTTTTACTCATATACCACTCCAGTTAAAATTTCTACTATATTTCACACACACACTACATAGTCTCCAAACTAACACCTCTCACATATATCGGCATTTATCCATAGTCACTCAATCTTTGTGCCTGACTTTAACTTTGCTCACATTCACAGTCTCAAACAACCCTCTGTCCCCTCCCTATCACTTTTGCTTCAATGAACTATTTCAACCTACACCTCTTAAATAATCACATATCTTATTTATATACACTGTTTCAATATATTGTCCTATCCAGTAATATATTCTTCCTAAAAAACTTACATATTCAACCTCACATCCTGTTCTGTATTCACAAAGGTTTGCTCTTTCTTCACATTGCTGTCCTTCAATCTGTATGTATAATCTGACTGCCTAATATTTATGCTGTTATTTTTCATTTGCACTTAACCTATTTGAATCTACACCCTGCTGCAATGACTGTACCCATTAACAAAGTTCAGGTTCAAAATGTTTATCTACCACATTATTATTTTCTATATATGTATGCAGTACTTGTTTTTAATTGCATATATTAATTCATTTCTCTGTACTATCATTTAACTTTCAAGGAGCCTTGCCTCTTCTGACTACAACTGAATAAAGACAATTCTGCACAGTCAGACTTTTCCAATAAACAGATGTCAACAAATAAATAATCAAGGACCTTATTCGGTAATATTCTAACAAACACTGCATTGATACAATGAGCCATAGAAACAATCTAGTTGAAGATGTCAGGCAAAGACATTATAGGTGAATATTACATAATTGCAGACTGGAAGCAGAAAAAAGAAACAGGCCTCAAGGGATTTTAGGCCATTAATCTCTTTGCTGACATTCTATTAAACACTAATTTAACATGATAAGCCATAGAAAAGGAGCTGGATCCAACACTAGGTGACCTAAGCAGTCATCTAGGGCCTGCTAGCTTTGGGGGGGGGGGCTGCCTCAAAACTTACATTTTCTATTTAAGAACACACAGTGCATGCATTACATGTCTTCTTTAGAGACACACTTGCATTTAAACTTTGGAGAGGAGTGTGATTTTTTTAAGTCATGAGCAAGGAGCTGTTCTCGAATTTTGAGACACTGGCATCAAGCATGGAGTATTGCTGAAAAGCATGGGGTCATTCATAAAACACAGGTGAAGGGTGTGTGTGTGTGTGTGTGTGTGTGTGTGTGTGTGTGTGTGTGTGTGTGTGTGTGTGTGTGTGTGTGTGTGTGTGTGTGTGTGTGTGTGTGTGTGTAATGCCTCAGTTAGGGATGGCTGGTTGGTTAACTTATTCATGATGAAACCCTACAGCCTGAATTATCTACACCATCTGCCAAACTGTCATCTATGAATGTATTTCAAGGACTGTTGAATTTTAATGCATTTTCAAAGAATGCTGAGTTTCTGTGCATTTTCAAACAATGTTGGGTACCAGTGAATTTTCAAAGAATGTTGAGTTTATGTGCATTTTCAAGGACTGTTGAGTTTCTGTACATTTTCAAATAATTTTGAGTTTCTGTGCATTTTCAAGGAATGTTGAGTTTCAGCGGAAGAAAGTTTACTGCTGATCATGCTAAGTCTGCTTTTACTGTGTAAATGTTTTGTTTACAAATTACCATACTCAGTGTTTGTGCTATAAAACGTAAAAGCAGTGTAGTAGCACAATAGGTAAGATACTTGCCACTAGTGCAGAAGGTTCTCAGTTCTACTCCTATACTATGTAAATGGAGTGCTGATATTGCAGTGCCCTCTTTAATGCTGATGGAAGTGCTGCTGTCATGAGTGTGTCCTCCTTTGGATGAGATGCTTAGTAACTATGAATCTGCTGCTGGTTTGACAGCAATTCCCTCTTGCAATATTACCAGCTTATCATTTTTTAAGTGTAATATGGGCATTTGATTCTTCAAGGACAGCAGGCTCTGAATTTGTACATGAAACTCTGAAATATAAAGTTACTTGCCAGCAGCAACCTCGCCAATAATTATAGTTCTCTTTAACATTTATTTTTTCAGATGACTTTTACTTCTGCAGATATTGTGTATATTGACTGATATTGGTAGCATGTAATGATAGAAGCTGTGCGGCCTTTTGTGGTTGAAATGTTCTGTAGTAGGTTGTTTTGTCATTATTGGTTTATACATTTTGTTTCATTGCTTACTGGAAAAATGTACAAAACTACAAATTTAAAACACACTCTAATAAGTGGTGCTGTATTATACAAGATATATAATTTAATATAATCAGGATGGTGCATCAAAAAACACCTTGTGTTACCACAAACCATGTATACATGATCCAAAAATATGTGCAAAGGGCCTATGGTTTGAAAACAGCCCAAAGGTAAGCATAACCCGCCACTGACTAGATGCATTTTCTTTGAATGTGGGTTTCAATGCGGTTTCAAAGAATGTGTGTTTCAAGGGGAGAGAAGCTTACTATTCATGCTAAGTCTGTTTTCACTGTGAGACTGTATTGTTTTATTTAACAAACGGCTGTCAGTGTTTGTGCTATGAAATTTGAATTAATTGTTTTAAATATCTCTAATCATTGTAGAAGTAAAGAAGAGAAGAGTATGTACACTGACAGATTTGAACAGTGCTCATGGTAAATGGGGAGAAATAGCCACATAATCGGACACTGGAATGTCTGGGGGGGATCTTGATCCATTACACTGCCTAGGGCTCCATATGTTTATGATCCGCCTCTACATGGAAGCAATCACAGTAAAAGGTGTCACAGAAACACATATTAGGTGAATGTAACACATTTGCAAACTGGAAGAAGAACAAAAAGATAGAACTCAAAGGATGTGAGCACAGTCATCTCTTGAGTAATATTTTACCACATACTCCATGGTAAGCCATATAAGCAGCCGCTCTGAATGTGCCTGGAAAATACAAATCAGGAGAATGTTACACATTTGCAGACTGGAAGCCGAAAAAAAGAAGCCTCAAGGGTATGAATCCACTCCCATCTTCAGGGAGTATTCTGTCAAAAATTGCATTAACATGGTGAGCCATAGATGCAGTTGCAATAATGGCATCAGGGAACACAAGTCAACTGAATGTTACACATTTTTAGACCTGAAGCAAAAATGACCTTAAAGGATTTGAGCCAGTTGCTTTCTTCAGTGATCTTCCAACAAACATGCATTAACAGGGTGAGCCATGGAAGCAGTCACACTGAAAGTTCAAGGAAATACATATCAGGTGAATTTTACATGTTTGCAGGATGGAAGCAGAAATGTGTAAGCATCCATACAATGCTGAGGGGTTTTGAACCCTTCACTCTGAGTACAAGTATACTACAAATCACTTCATGAACATATGGAACCATGAAAGCTTCAGACTGAATGTGTAAGCTTTACTCTATTCTGTATGTGCATACTACTGCTCATATGGCACTCACTTCATTTGCATAACTGATGGCAACAAAAAACAGTTTATGTAGGACATGACATTTATTGGTCTTTATTGCTGGTATAAAGCAAGTGGTGCCATATCTCATTAGTTGTACATGGGCACTTGTAGTGTTCTCCATGACCCATATATTAGAGTATGACCACAAAAGACAAGAGATTTATAAACCTTCTTTGGCACATGTGTGGATGGTGTGTTTGTTTATTTTTGACCATATTAAAGGGTGCAAATGGGAGTATAAGAAAGGGATGAAAAGGGAAGCAAGCAGAGGGCAGAACAGAATGTGAGCAAATAAGGAATAAGTAGGATGGAGTTGGGACAGGTGCCATTTTTTTAATGAAGAGAAGAGAAAGTCAGGGAAAGAAGTAAGGGAAGTAAGAGGATTAGGTAGGTAGCTGGGAAAGACAGACATAACTGACAGGGTGTGCGGTGACACAATGAGAAATATGTAACACAGTAGTGAAGGGGACATCGGATAAACAGAGAGAAGACAATGTTGAAGGGAGGATTGAAAATTTAATAAATGTGGGCATGGACAGAATGGGAAGGAGAACACTAGGTTGAGGGATAGGCTTAGGTGTTTGCAGCTGCAATCTCTGCCAGCTGAAACCCAATGGAAGATTACTTGTCACCCTGAGTATTGTTATCACTGGGTCTGGTGCTGGGCAGGGATGCAACTCAATGAGTCTCCAGAGTATGGTCTCCATGTCAGCAATGTGGACATCTGACCTGCTGTCAGTGATATCGTCAGCAATGTCTGTCAGCTGCCAATGGGTGACAAAGGTGTCCCTTCTACTCACACTGCTACTAGCAGGTACAACTGGACAAGCTTTATATGCAGTGCTACACAAAGCAAGTGATGTATGTAGGGCAGGAAGTGTGAAGGCAATTATGTCAGGATGGCACCCTGAAGTACTGGGTGCATCTGGTAGTAGTGCTGGTGATGGTGGTGGTGGTGCTACTGCTGCCACCTGGTGGGGGATGACAGGCCTCACTGGTGGGATAGGCGCAGGTTGTTGTGCTGCTGCAGGTCTACTTGATATGGTCGACATTTCAGAATGTCGAAAACCATATGGCCGAGACCAAAAAAACAACAAAATCTTACCTTCATGCTGCAAAAAGGGGGGGGGTATGCTCCCCTGCATCCTCCACACTCCCAGAACTTAAATATACCAACTCTGAGATCGCACTACAGTGCAGAAGATGGAAATCTTTCCATTCTACACTGTTTGCAGATGCCAGTTCCACATGGTCAGCATTTCAAATGTCGATCATATGGTCTCGGCCATATGGTCTTCTACATTCTGAAATGTTGACCATGTGAAGGGGACCCGCTGCTGCATATAATAAAATAAATATATGTAGGAGAAAGGATAGCAATAAAGAAGATTGGGAAGAGAAATACAAATGCAATGAAAAACTGCAGTGATTACTATGCCGATATGAATTTAGATAAAAAAAAAAATTAATTATTTAAGATAAAAGCTACTCATCTGTTTTAGAAGCCTGTTTAGAGCTGAGCCTATAGTCATCATCAGATGTAGTTTGCCAGACAGAGCATTAACATGCTGTGCAATTCAGACAGGACAGGAGGTGCCTGTATTAAGAGATGCAGTACTGATGTCTGAGGCTATAGAGCATATACAAAGGAAACATGCTGCTCAGGCATAGATATTTCACTTGCATGTGAATGGCACAAGAGTGATATCTGTCTTATATTGTAACATGTACACTCAATTAATAATCATAATATTACATTTTCTGACCATGTGATGCTACAGCTATAATAACAAGGCAGAAAAATAAACCAAAACACTTATGAGAATAACACAATTGTGTGTTGGGGAGAAAGAAAATTGAACTGGTGGAAGTGGGTAGAGTCATGCACTATTTGGTATTCAGCTGTCATGCTAATCCAATATCCAGATTTTTTGGCTAGATGTACATACTTTTCTAGGGTATTTGTTCCCAATTTTCAGTGTCTAAGGTGGAGAGGTAATTATCAGCATTCACATGCATATACTTCCCTGTGAAAGACATGCACTCCTGAACTCCATTCTACACCTGTGCAAATTATGATAATTGTTCCCTGATCTTTGTTCATTGTTTTTTTGATTGCCTTTGTCTGATTCTCAGCATGGCCACCCTACACATGGATAAGCATAGCCTGGTGTTTTTGGATGCATCATTTTTACTGTAGTATTTCTGGTTTACTATTGTTTTAGTGATCACTGCAATGTCAAATCCCTAAATAACATGACCAGAAGGTTGGAAGATGAGAATGCCAAGGGCTACTTTTCAAAGAATGACAAACATCTAAATCTCCTCACCTGCGCATGTGCAGGAACAAATACTAACACAGTCTAGGTTTACTGAGCAAGTAGTCATCAGCATTCTCATATTGCAACCTTCCGGTCATGTTATTTAGCAATTCAACATTGTAGCTATCATTAAAATGATAGTAAATCATGTATATGCTTAAGTTCTGTATAGTTACATTGTAAAGCTATGTGCAGTCTGCTGCCTTCTTGTAAGTGCCACAGCATACTGTGGCACATCCTTCTGGCATGATCATCCATTGCTGCTGACTCCTCTTCTGATTCCTTGTCTGTCTCAGCATTGGCTGCCTGCAATACTGGGAACAGTTGGTTCTACAGAAGGCCACCATGTTGTAACTACATCATATATTTAATACTATGCAACGTTGCATACACAGTTAGTATTTTGGTACATGTGGCATGGTCATACTGCAGGGCACGACCAAATTAATCCAGACTGTAAAAGCATGCCTTCAGCAGCCCAAAAAACATACCCTGCATTGTTTAATGTTTGCAATAATACACTGTTGCACCCCAAGTCTGTTTCTGTGGATTTCTGATTTTTGTCATGAGCCAGGTTTTCATGAGATATTAGGAATCAGCAACAAGATGTCCCTGTGGGAGGTTGGTACATGTAACATGTGCCATATGCAGGAGTCATGAAAACTGTCTTGGTGACCTTCACACATATTGTAGATGTACAGTCTATGGCCCCCAGTACCTCAGGAAAGTAGGCTTTATCATAGAGCATATGGTGTTGCCTTCTCCTCTGGGGTACATGGAAACAACATATGCTCTCCCACATGCTGAAGCATGACATTGAGAAACCGATGGAGTATTTTCAAGACAGATGTCCAAGATAGCCCCACTGTGTCCTCTGTAGGTTGCTAAAAGGTCCCTGCAGCTAATATACATAAAGCCTCACATATTTTTGTATCCAATGGGATGGGTGTTCCAAGATTCCCATGGGGCTACAGATAAGGCAGACAGATTTCCATGAATTGCTGTCTATTATCCTTGTCATTATGGTACTATTCCACTATGTTGGTGTTATGGAGGGCATGAAATGTTAAGTGCAGTCAGGTGATACTGCACCTCCAGGGGTGATATTGCATGCCATCGAGCATGGTGGCTGTAATAAGAGTGTCTTGCAGATAAACATTTACTATATGTACAGCATCCCCCAACATAATTGTGCAAAGTAATCTGTATGAACAACAGCATTTGGCTGCGCTCAAACATAAGGCCAGTGCAGCTCCATTGTGCTTCATTTAAATGTTTCTGAATCACTGTACCATCTTTTTTGTCTCAGTATGATATATAATACCTCATTATACAGTCATTAGCATATAGCATGGCCAACCCCATTATTTGGCTTAGCCTCATTATGTAGCTGGATTTTCTGACTTACACACACTCTGTGTGGCCACTTATCAGGCAAATTCACTTAGTGTGGTGCAACAAAGTTTTCTGACTCCAGCAACCAGTGCAAGACACACACCATAAAAATTAAATTCAGAAAATACAGCAAAATAAAATAAAATACTTTGAACACTTTAATAATAAAACTTCAGAGTTCATAAAGAATGAAAGTGCTTACCAGTTGTTATTTTTATCAAAGATTTTATCTGAAGTTTTATTATTTGTGTTCGTGTTTTATTTTATTTTACCATTGTTTTCTGAGTTTATTATTATATTTAATGGCTGCTGAGTTTTATAGCCTTTTTGTATTATAAAAATTAAATTGCCAAAAAGTACAAACAAGGAAATTAGACAATATTTAAAAAAAATACTTATTAAAAACATCCTATAAACCCTGAACAATGCAGCAGTTAATAAGGATGGAAGACAGATTCTAGTTACGCACACAGAAACAATCTTTCAGATCACCTTTTATAAGAAAGAGAATATTTCAATGACATGTTATAATGTCTTAAGTGCTTGATAAAATCTTTAAGAAAAGGGAACTTCTGATCTAATGCAGTTCTTAATCTAATACGTCATTTTAAAGAATCATTCAACCTCCTTCCCCCTGGAGCAAAAAAACAAACAAACCAAAAAAAAAGTGCATTTCCAAAGAACTGAAGAATTTGAAAAATTCCAGTTCTGCTTTCCTGATAAAGGCATTCTATATATATTTTTGGTTTATATATGTATATATGAATATGTATCAGCTGCCACTGATGGAGCCTTTCCATATAAGTTTTGCTTCTAAACTCATATATTCCTTAACTAAAACCTTATGCATTGACCATTACACATCCCAAATATCCTAACCATATTCCTGTGAAAGTTGCCCCCCAAACTAATCCTAAATACATGTATTTAAGGTATTATTATATGAAAAGGTGATGCAATACTAGCCAGAGCATTCCTAACCTCCCATTATTAGGCTTCTTATAGAAGACTGAGCTTCCAGCCTTTCAGGTATCAGAAATATATCTGCTGAATTAGACCTAAGGCCTATGATATAAGTTCTAAAGAGCAAAAAAAACTTTAAGCATCTATTGCAAGACCACCAGTTATTGGAGAGCCCGCATTCTGCCTCTCAGTAGTCATCTTGGGATTAGTGCTTCTGTTTTCTCCTGGTGAGAGAAGGAGTGCAGTTACATTATATCCTGGAGACTGCTGATGACCAGAAAGCTTAATAACTGCTTTATAGGTGACAGCTTGGAATCTGTGCTTATATTCTGATCCTGTTGAGATTAAGAGCAGAGTGCATTGGTTCCTGACTCTTTCTGTTTGGAGAGTGAGTGTCTGTGCCTAATGTACCTGATTGGTCTAGTTGCTATTCCAGATACCTACCAGAAAAAGGCTACAACCCTACAGATCCTTGGATCATCTGGGACAAGACTGTAGATCACCAAACAGGCCATGGCCTGCTTTTCTTCTTGGTATTGGTGCTAACAGTTTGCTTCTGATGAGAGAAGAAGCAAAGGAGTATTGTATCCCAACAGAGTGAAGCTGTGCTGAGACCAGCATTAGTAGTAACCAGGCAGTAGCCATTCATGCGACTCCCCTCTTTTCATCATTCTTGACAAACTAATTCTTTATTTTTCAGTAAGTACTGCTTGATTACTTCCTAACTGCAGAATATCTGCCTAAATACTTTATCCTTAAATTTTCAGGGTCTGTGTATTAGTTTCCATCTCAAGTGTTTGGCAGTGCTCTGTACAGACGCAGACACCTTGAGTGACATTTTTCCTGTTAAAGGAATATATAAGGAAACAGCTCCAGTACTTAGTAATAATGACCATCCTTCCTGCCATGTCTAAAGGTCAGTTTCCTGTGCTTTCTCCTATTAACTTGGTGAACCTGTGCCTTTTGAGGCAGTGTAGCAACTGCCTCATGTACACAGACAACCCTCTCCTCTTACCTCCCAACACTCAGACTTGTGAGAGATGCACTTATATATCCAAATTGGAAGCCATGCACTCTCAAGCCAAAACTAGAATAGCTGGGCAAGAGGAGAAGGTCAACACCTGCACCACACCACATGCAACACATAGCCCTCCAGAACATCCACCATTACAGCTCTCACATAAAAACACAAACCACACACCCACCTTCATGGAGGCTCTCAATAGAAATCTACCCAAACAGAAGACACCTTCAAGGCAGAAATGCACTCGACCACCATAACACAGCACAAACCACAAGACACATAGCTCACCTACACAGTGTGCCCCTCAACATAAGCCCCTAAGGTAAAACAGCTTGCCCAATACACTGATTATAGGTGACTTGATAGTGAGGCAAACTGATGTCCCACTCACTAGGTTGAATAAGGAGAAACTAACAGTCAGCTGTCTATCAGGTGCTAGAATCCAACACATAACAGATGCACTCAGGTCACTCCACAACAAGTACAAGTATGACCCTATCACTGTCCATGTGGGTGTGAATGACCTGAAATGCACATCCCTAGACTACATGAAAAGAGACATGGAGGAGCTCTCAGATTATGTGGCCCAGGCAGGTATGACCCTAGCCCTGACAGCATCCTACCATCACCCAGAATGATACCACAGTACAAGCAGAAAATGATTGACTTCAACAATTGGCTAAGTTTCTGGAGTCATTCTATGAGGATTCAGTATCTGTCTGCTTGGGATGACATGACTGACAGACCTCAATGATTTGTCAGAGATGGCCTGCATCTGTCACCCCTGGGTTTCCAGATACTGGCTAAGGCTTTTGCCAACCCCTAGAGTGCCTTTTTTAGTGGAATATTCCAAAGACCAAATTACCACCGTAACAGCTATAAATAAATACAATCTGAGGGTCATGCTGCTCAGTGCTAGAAGTCTAAATCTCAAGATGCACTTGCTCGAAGCACTCATCAAAATGGAGAACATTGACATTTGTGCTGTAATGGAGACCTGGTTTAAAGCAGCAGAAAGCACCCCTGCATTACCAGACTATAACTCATTCCACAACCTTTGGCTCCAGAACATGGACAGAAGCTCCAAAGGTGGTGGTGTCGCCATATTCATATAGGATATGCACACCTGCAGATTAGTTACCCAGCATAATGCATCTGAGATACATCAGGTATAACTAACACTGGGTAAGAAGGCGATTCAGGTTGTAGCCTGCTATAGGTCCCCGGCCATGGCCCAAGCCTCTCATTCCATGTTCCTAAGCACCCTGGAAACTATTAGGGTCCAACCCAACAGGCTCATACTAGGTGACTTCAACTACCCCTCCATCAACTGGGAAAACTATGCATGCACCAATACACTGGCCCAACGCTTCCTGAAATTCATCATTTCCAATGCCCTGGACCAGCTCATTCTTACCCCCACTAGAGGAAGTAGCATCCTTGAACTGGTTATGACTAACATGGGCAACCGTTGCTCTACACCAGTAGTCAAGTCCTCCTTGGTTAGATCTGCCCACAAACTAATTACCATGGAAATCCACATCTCACCCATACATCCCCCCCCCCAAAGGTAACCACCATGCAAAACTTCTCCAAAGCTGACTTTGGGCTCCTAAAAACAGAGGTGGCTAACTTCATAGCACTAATGTCAATGGAAAATAGATGCATGACTGACGAATCATACACCAATACACTGTACAAACATGTACATAAATGCATGGAACTAACCATACCCAACAGAACCAAGACACTCTCCTCCAAAAAAGGAAGTCAATTTGGTGGTCCCCTGCCATTAATAAACTCTACAAGAGAAGGAAGAAACTGTTGCAGAAAAAGGTGAAGTCCCAAAACTGAAAAAACTCCGTTATTAGCCTCAACAAAAAGTTGAGACCCCTCATCAAAACCTCTAAAGGCAGCTATGAAGGCAGAATTATGGCAGCCACTAAAACAACTATTTAAGGCCTATGAGGCTAAAAATATAACTCCAAGGGGCCTAAGAATCCGGTCGCAACCATGTGTTAGCAATCCAGATGATAGGTTATATGAGGAATGGGCACAAGCACAGCAAGATGCAGCCACGTCATTGGTCAAAATACTGTCCTCCTTCTATGAACGGTCAGTTCAGACCAATATCACAGAATCCCAACATACTTGTGAGGAAATTAGGGCATATGAGGATCAGACATTTTATCAAGAATGTCTCCATAAACTATCTAAATAACTATTAGTGATGGAGAAAAATTTAAGGAGCAAAAAACTACACAAGTTCCAAAGGGACTTGATGGGTTATGAACAAGGCAAACCCTTTGGCACTAAGAAGAATATTACCTTTTCTGATGGGGATCATAGGGTGGCTAGACCTAGGAGGAAGAGACCCAGATCTATATTGAAGAAATCTAAAACTGATTATAGCAGCACTTCAGGGGAGGAATCCTCTGTTACTGAAACTGAGCATGGGCTCACTCAGGGGTCTCCAGCCCACAAAAAACAGAAACATGTAGACCACCCTTTAGATCTAGGACACTAAGGGGTGGGAGAAAATATCGCAAATGTGGAAAATTTGGAAACATTGCTACAGATGATAATTCCCAAGCAGTAGAATGTTCAAATGTATTCAACATTTCCTCTGTAACATTATCTGAAACTGCTATTAAACTACTTAACAAAAGACTAACATATGTTCCTGTTTTTTATGTCCATGAAGATACTGTTGTGAAAGATGTTTTGTCATTTTGTCGGCTGTTGAATTAAAAATGATATTTTGGTCAACAGGGTGACTCTCAAATATCTACTGATTTTCGGTTTCGAAAATCTGTCTTTCAGCCTCCTATGGACAAATATGTCTCAGTATTTCAACAATCAGTTCTCAAAGATCTACATTTTCATGGTTATGAATCTCAGATGCTGGGCCATAATTTGTCTAGGGCAGGGCAACAAGTTCTTACGGAACTTAGAAATAATTGTAATATAGTTATTATTCCTGCTGACAAAGGGGGAGCAGTTGTAGTTATGGACATGGACTATTATTTATCTGAGGCCCATAGACAACTGAAGAATGCCATACATTATATGCCAATGCCTCTAGATCCTACCAGCCATTTTAAAAAAAGAAATTGATTCCTTTTTGGATTTGGCTGTTGAGAAAGATATCATTAGTACTTCAGTCTTACATCATCTTACAGTTGAAGATCCTCAGAGAATGATATTTTATTTATTACCCAAGATTCATAAGAACTTGCAGAAACCACCTGGAAGACCAATAGTATCTGGCATGGGCTCGCTTATGGAACCCTTATCATGATTCCTTACCAAGTATTGACAGCCCCTTCTGACTATGGTCAGATCAAGGATTAAAGATACTACGGAATTCCTCAGGATCTTAAGTGACACACAACTGGAATCAGATTGAATAATGTGTACACTGGATGTCATGGCCTTATATACTAATATTCCACACTGGGCTGGGCTTGAGGCTCTGGAGTATTGGCTTAATAAAGCAAGTCTCTATCCACCAGGCTTTAATACATTGTTAATCTGTATGGCAGCGCATGTCCTTACGAAAAACATTTTTTGTTTTCAAAAGGAATGTTATTGGCAGGTCCGAGGTACTGCTATGGGGGCATCTTTTGCCCCCATTTATGTGGTCCTCTTTATGGGATACTTAGAGGAATTTCTCATATATGATGATTTACATAATATATTTCCAGGTGAGATGGATATCTGGCAGCGGTACCTGGACAACTGTTGGTTGGTTTGGCGGGCAGACACAGTATATCTTTTAGAATTTGTTCAATACCTCAATGAAAACAAGTGGGGCATTGAATTTACTCTTAATATGCATCACCAAGAGATTCATTTTCTTGATGTTAAAATCTGCAGAAATGAGGATAATACCTTGTCGACCCAGGTCTTTCACAAATACCTGGAATATAATAGTCTTTTACAGGCCACTAGTCTACACCCTGATTATATTATAAGGAATATTCCCAAGTCCCAATTCCTTCATATTAAAAGGATATGCTCCTCCCAGGATGACTATGAACATCATAAGAATGATTTGATACAAAGATTCAAAGCTAGGGGCTACAAACCAGGACACATCTTTTCAGCTAGCAACTGGGCCACTGGACAGGATAGGTCAGAGCTACTGCAATATCAGGAAAAAACCCATACCTCAGGGTATACTATTAGATTTGTTTTTACCTATGGTAGAAACATCCATGCCATCAGATATGCAGTTAATAAAAATTGGAACATTCTCATGGCAAATCAGGAACTATCTAGTCTCCTCACGGATAGATGCAAGTTCTCATATCATAGGGGATGTACATTGGGGTCCTATCTTAATCATTATAAATCCAGGAGTGAAAGTTACTCTATGGAACAACTAACTATTACAGGGGACAATTTAGTTGGATCATTTTCCTGTGGACACTGCTCCTTTTGTAAGTACATGCCAAAATCTAAGGAGTTTTCTAGTAAAAATACTAAGATGATCTACAGGATCAAGCATTTTGCCAACTGTGGAACAGACTGGGTGGTCTATTTGGCCACCTGCTCCTGTTCATCCTTCTATGTTGGGAAAATCTCTAGGCCATTTAGAATAAGAATGTCTGAACATTTAAGTGACATCAGAAACAAACGTATGACTAATGCACTCTACAGACATGTATGTAATCATAAATCAGCAATATTTCATTTTTGTATTATTGACAACATTTTGGTGATAGATCAAATAAGTTAGGGTGGCACAGTATTTTGAATGATAAAGAAAAAAGTTGGATAGTAAGGCTAGGGGATCTTTTTTCCCCAGGTCTTAATGACCACCTGTAGTGGGAATAATATAGAATAAATAATATATAATGTTTGGATTACTAGGGATTTTTTCAGCTTTTGTTATTGCTGTACCTTTAAATGTTTGATTGACATGAAGTGCTGGGTGTATATATAGATTGTTTCTTAACCTAGATGGCAATCACTGATGAAGGCAAAGTTGCCGAAACTGGTTTGATTTGTCACTATTTGGAATAAACCGAGTTATCACTCCTGGTGCTGGCCTCCTTTCTTGACTTTTTCAACCGTTGCTCTACACCAGTAGTCAAGTCTTCCTTGGTTAGATCTGCCCACAAACTAATCACCATGGAAATCCACATCTCACCCATACACCCCCCGTAAAGGTAACCACCATGAAAATCTTCTCCAAATCTGATTTTGGGCTCCTAAAATCAGTGGTGGCTAACTTCATAGCACCCATGTCAATGGAAAATAGATGCATGAATGACGAATCATACACCAATGCACTGTACAAACATATACATAAATGCATGGAACTAGCCATACCCAACAGAACCAAGACACACTCCTCCAAAAAAAGGAAGTCAGTCTGGTGGTTCCCTGCCATTAATAAACTCTACAACAGAAGGAAGAAACTGTTGCAGAAAAAGGTGAAGTCCCAAGATGTAAAAAACTCCCTTATTAGCCTCAACAAAAAGTTGAGATCCCTCATCAAAACCTCTAAAGCTAGCTATGAAGGCAGAATTGCAGCAGACACTAAAAACAACCACAAAGCCTTCGATAGTTATATCAAGAATCTCCATGGCAATATCCAGGTTTGCTCTGAGTTACTGCACAATGGTACCTCCTATACTGAGCCAACAGATATTGCCAACATACTGGTCGACATATTCAGTGCCAAATTTACCCCCTCTCTCCCCCCTTAAAGGACCAATCACAATGCCAAAAGAATGCAAGGCACCCTGCATTACTGCAGCACAGGTTAAAGCTGCATTGTCCAAGGCTAAGAATACAGCTGCCATGGGACCTGACAATATCCCTGGATGTGTTCTACATGAACTACAAAGTGAACTGGCACCACATCTGTGTGCCCTGTTCAATCACAACCTCACCTCAGGCATTGTCCTTACCGAATGGCACACTGCTACAGTCATCCCTCTCCATAATAGGGGAGGCACTACAGACCCTGGGAATTATCACCCCATTACCTTGATGAGTCTGATATGTAAGGCTATGGAGCGCATCATCATCATCATGGACCCAATTAACAAGAATATAGGGAATCTCCAAACTCTAGATCCCACGCAATTTGGTTTTGCGAAAGGTATATCATGCCTGCTCAACCTGGTTGACTTCTTTGCCAGTCACCAGAGCTGTGGATGTGGGCAAGACTGTTCATACAGCCTATCTTGATCTGGCCAACACCTTTGATACTATTCCCCACACAGGAATTATTGATAAACTCACCGCACTAGGCATCAAATCCTATATCACTAGGTGGGTTGCAAATTGGCTCACAGATAGAACCCACTGTTTGAAAGTAGCAGACTCCAAGTCAGACTGCTGACCAGTCATGAGTGGAGTCCCACAGGGATTGGTCCTGGGTCCTCTCCTGTTTGGCATCTACTTCTCAGAAGTGACACAGAGGGACACTGGCTGACCAAGTTTGCAGATGACTGCAAGCTGGGAGCCATTATTAACTCCCCAAGTGATGTTGACATCCTACAGAAAGGCCTCACCGAGACCAATGACTGGTGTCTAAACCATGGCCTTAAGATGTGTCATCATTCCCTTTGGGAAAAATCTCAGATCCCACTAATTACCACACTGATGGGAGCCCACTGAACACTGAAGGTGTTATAAGAGATCTGGGGACACAGGTTGACAGCAACCTCTCCTTCGACCACCACATTGTCACTGTGGCCAGAAAGTCCTTCTATGTGGCACATCTGATTACCAAGGGTTTTGCATCCAGGAAGAAATAAGTCATCATTTCTCTCTACTCATCCCTCATTAGGCCAATCATCGAGTATAATGTCCCATTTGGCATGTACCTCACTAGACACATGCAACAGCTGAAAAGGCCACAGAAGTACCTCATGAAGCAGATTCTAGACCTTAAACACATGTCCTACATGGACAGACTCAAAAACTCCAGCTATTCTCTGTCTCATACTGTTTACTAAGAGGTGATCTCTGCTTGACTTAAAAAGCCATGTCTGACTCAGCTCTGCTAGAAATGCTACATCTAAAGAAATCCAAATCCCTTTGCACCACATGCTCCAGAGACCCCATCCTCATTACCACAATCAACAGAACATGATGGAGGGACAGGTTCATAACCTAGAAACTGCCCATGCTCTGGAATAGACTTCCCATACATGTCAAGCAGAGCACCTCATGGCCCTATTCAAGAGAAATATTGATGAGTGGATGGGAAATAGAAAGTTCACCCGGGGATCACTGCAATGTTTCTACTTGATAGAGGCACTGGGAACTAACGTCAGGTGGCATGATGCCAGGGGGACTTCTATGGGCTAGGCTTGTAAAGGCTCCAGGGCCATTAGCCTAGAACACACCTATGAACCTAAGAACATATCAAAGTCACCAGAAAAGATTTTCAAGAGGCAATCTAAATCTTTCACAATACTCCTTACCAAGGTTACTTAGTTACCTATCCAGAAAGCAACTATCTGTTTAATGACAACAAACCTACCCATCCTTTCAACCAGTTACTATGGGTGTCCCTCAGGGCTCTATCCATCTATTGAGAAGAGTTGAATGAGTAGTTTCTGGTGTGAGACTATCAAATGCCTTTGACAAGTCCAAGAACATGGTGGACACAAGCAGACCATTGTTTCTATGTTGGTTTATTATATTGGTAAAAGGTAGCAGAGCAGTAGTGATGTTGTGCTGAGGCCTAAAGCCATTTTGTGTTTCTGAGATCAGGTTATTTGAGTTAAGCATTGCATCATCTTTATATGGATGCATTCCTCTAATATTTTGGAGAGGGGGAGAGAATTGTTATCGGTCTGTAGTTACTAAACTCTGTAGATGTGCCACCTTTGTGCAGTGGTATGATGTAGGATTTTTTCCACAGTGATGGGGCATTTCTTTCTGCTATGGTCCTATTAATCAGTATGGACACAGGTAAGGCTATGACTTCTGCGGCCATTTTTAGGTAGTCTGATGGTAGTTGGTCTACAGTTGCAGAGGTAGTTTTTAGTTTAAGGAGCAACTTCATTATGAGTGAGGTGGGTACTGGACTAAAACTGAAGAGCTGTAGGTGGGTTTGGTTAGACAGGAGTTGAGAGAGGGGGCAGCTGTATCAGTGTCTAAGAGAGATAATCTTGATTGTATAAAGTTGGAAATAAACTGGGTGGGGATAGAGTAAATCATGTTGTCTGTTTTTGGAGAGGGAGTGGTGGTCTTGCCAGGGTGGAGTTATTTTAGTGATGACCAAAAATGTTTTGGGTTACTTTCATGTTTAAAGTAAGAACAAAACCACTGCCAAGGGTAAAGTGCCTCA
This sequence comes from Protopterus annectens, assembly GCF_019279795.1. NCBI lineage: Eukaryota > Metazoa > Chordata > Ceratodontiformes > Protopteridae > Protopterus > Protopterus annectens. The sequence continues at coordinate 1,479,389,718 of NC_056733.1, read as the reverse complement.
AATAAAGCACAAAAATATATATCCAACGCAAGACTCTCTGAGGCACACCACGACAATAAAAGCGAACCGTTTATTAAAAGAGAAAAGAACTGACATAAAAAGCAAATAAAATAGATTCAACTCAGTTAGCGTGTTCACATTTATCTAAATGCTTCATCAGACTGTTAACAATAGATAGATTTCCACAGTTAAATAGCAGCTCCTTTACTCACTACCCAATCACTGATACATAGCTGTATTTAAAGTGATCTCCCTTCTAAAGACTAATAGCACGAATGGTGTAGAAAGAAATGCAAGAAAATATTATAGACCACAGTTGGAAATACTCATACTACATGGTGTGAGCAAATTACATGAAAAATGTGTATGAATAAATATCACCGATAATCATAAAAAATCATTGTAGAAATAAGTAAATAAATAAAACAATAAAAAACAAAATTCAACACATATTTAAATGTTGTAAACCAGTTCTAAAAATCCACTTATTTAAAACATTTATATGAGTCTGAAAGAATATAATAAATAAGGAAAGGCTTTAATGAAACCCTATCATTTAAGCCAGAGGATCTATCTGCTTGTAGCCTCATAATCCATCTGGCTTCCCTTTGCTCTGTGTAGTTCCTATGATTATGAGGATACAAGCGGATAGATCTTCTGGCTTGAATGATAAGATTTCATTAAAACCTTTCCTTACAGCTAGGAACCAGAAACATTAATGGCTATAAAATTTACATTCTTTGACATTTGGTTTTTTGGTCTGTCAAGTCAGTACTTACATATTTAGAGTCTGATTGCTGCTATTAGATGGAGTTAGTTATCAGGTATTTCACATGGTTTGAGTATTTCATGAAATGTATTTATTATATTCATTCACACTTATATAAATGTTTTTATATAAGTGGATTTTTAGAATTGGTTTACAACATTTAAATATGTGTTGAATTTTGTTTTTTATGTGAAAGCGCTGAGTTGAATCGATTTTATTTGCTTTTTTACATCAGTTCTTTTCTCTTTTAATAAATGGTTTGCTTTTATAGTCATGGTGTGCCTCAGAGAGTCTTGTGTTGGATATTTTCATGTTTGTATAGTATGTTTGCTTGTCCTGTTTGACTTGGTGTTTTGTGAGGTTTCTAAGATGTCTAAATTGCTGATAGGCATTTTGAGTTCTTATTTATACCAACTTTTCCTGGTTTTATCCCTTTTAATCATGATTTTTTTTGTTTCTTTTGTTTGCCATGGTGTGGTGTTGGATTTTACTCTTTTATTACTTAACGGTGCTAGATTATTTAAGGTATGTAAGAAAATGTTATTAAAGTCTTCTTCAGCAGAATCTTTTGGTATTTTTATAAGTTCATTCCAGTTATACTGTTTTAGTGTTTCATTAAAATATCTTTGTTAAAATTGGTTGTATTTCATATTTGGTTATAGATAATATGTTTATCTACATTATGGAGAGTTCTAATGGCATATGTAGGTATGCGGTCACTTTTGCTATCTGAAAGGCAACCTACTTTTGTTAGTTTCTCTGGTTTGTTTGTAAGGAGCCAGAATAATGTTGAGTGTCTCCTTTAAATTTTATTGATTCTAGTGGAAATGTTTATTAACTGTATGAAGTAATACAAATTTATGGATTCAGCCGGGGGAAGTTGGATTTATATGCCAGTCAATATTTAAGTCTCCAAGTATTACAGTTTCATGGTAAATTTTTTCAGATACACAATACAGGATGTTTTCATCCTTAAATGAAGGGATTTTGATGCCTAAAGTAGTATTTAAATGTTTGATTGAATGAATTAAGATATTCTGAGGAAGTCCACACTATAGTGGATGAAAGCATTAAATCTGAACATTTTATGCATTAAACCAGTGGATTTTTAACCTTGTTGGTGCCTGTTTTTCTTCTAAGGAATCCAGCATTGTTGAGCGTTAATTTACTACATTATTCATGTTTTCATCAGTATCAATGTTATTCCCTGGTGGTATATAAATTGCTGTTAAACATATAGTTTTCCTATTGTTGATCTTTAGGAGTATTATTACAAGTTCAACATTGTTAAATGTGGGTATTTCCTGTGGGAGTAAGGTGATGGTTAGGGAATCTTTATAGATGATTGCTACACCACCTGTACATTTGTTTTATCAGTCATTCCTGCATATATTATAGCCTGGGAGTGTGATCTCATTATCCTTTATTTCTTTTTTTTAACCAGGTATTCGTAACTATGACTACATCAAGAGTGTATGTAACAAAGTATGTATGTACAGCATGGATTTTATTGCACATACTTCTTAGGTTCATATTAAGTAAGGTGAGTTTGGGTTCTGATTTTTGTTAAGAGATATTAGGTTACTGGTTTATTTCAGGGTTGGGAGTGATGTTTTTATTAACAGGGGGACCTGGGTTGTGTGAATATCTCCACTAATTGATTTGAATTGATATTTTGCAGAGGGAAGAGTGTGGCCAGTTAGATTTTGGTCTTGGTTTGTTATTTTATCATAAATGTGGATACTTAGTTTTAAGGTATTTATAAATAAATAAATAAATAAATCAGATGTGGTTTAGGGTGCTATGGAGAAAACAGGCTGGGTAGATGTTGATAATCTTTATGAAGATTGAGTGAAATCCTATTTATTTTGAAGGAGGTGTATTGGATAATTGGTGATAAAGGCTAGTAGAGTTAGTATCAATATTACAATAATCTGAGTTATAGGCATCTTATTTAACTTAGGTTTTATCTTTGCTCTCAGTTAGAATTAGAAAATGTTGGGAGGTAATGGGTTGGTTGTAGTGAAGTAATGTGATAAGAGAAAAAATGCAGGTAGCACTCCCAGTAAATCAACTAATAACGACAAAAAGGGTGCCACTGACGAAAGAAATGGATAGAGTTTAAATACTCATGCTTTATTGTAACAACTGCAGTTAAAATAGCATAAACACCTTAAATTAACAATTCGCATTTTCATCCAAAATAATCAGACTTCTTCAGATATGTGTTCTCCAACTCATTAAAAATTTTTTATAATGCCTCTAAAAAAACAAGAACCAATGAATTCAAAATTCCAATTTAGAACAAACCAATACTCTGTTTAAATATTTAAATAAATTCATGAATATTCAGACATTCCTCCACTCGCATCATGTGAATTTATATTCACTTTCATTCCCATTCTATTTAACCAAAATAAAATGAATGATAAATTATACCACCAATACGTAATATTTCAATTTACAATAAATAAAAATTTCCACTTTAAGTACTATAAAAATATATTTAAAATTACATATTGCATGAATTGGTTATTTAATTCCTTTTACCTTAACGTTATAGGCAACAGTGTCACCTTCTGTCAGAAAATATATATTGCAGTCATTAAACATAAATCAAAGTTTGGCAGCCCTTAGTTTTAAAAGTGGCAAAATAGAGATGTAATCATTTAGCCCTGGACTTTTCCCTAATTTCAGGGTTACTTGCCACCATAATTCTCTATATTCTATTTTTTCCTCCCAAGGGCCACCCCTTATATCATTATTAATTTGTTCAAGTACCATAAAGGAAAATCTACACCCATCGCATTCCTTGGAATGTTTAAATAAGGCATTAGTTTCTTTGCCCCTGGACATATCATAGGTATGTTCATATATTCTTCTTTTTAGGGTCCTTTCCGTTTTCCCGACATAAAAGGAATTGCATTTGTGGCAGACAGCTAAATATACTAACCCCTTCGATTCACAATTATAATACCCATTGCTCTTAATCCACCTTTTTCTACTCTTAAGGTAGAGCTCATTGGTGTTCATAATGTACTCACACTGATTACAATGTCCACACATATATGTGCCTAATGTTTGATTTACCGCCTTTGTAAATTTTCTTTTTATCCTTATTCTCTAAAATATTCTTTATACTACATGAATTTTTATACACCACCTTAGATGGTAGCCTAAAAATACCTTCCAGATCAGTAAGGGAAACAAACCTATCCCATTCTTTCTGAAATACTCTTCTTATATTATTATTTATTACATTATATTCTAAGACTAGTGTCTGTTGGTAATTATTGGTAGCATTCAACTCTTCCTTTTCTATTACAACATTGGCATTATCACTAGTATTTCTATCCCCTTTAATGGGCTTGAATTTCTGTTTAATGACTGCAATATATATTTTCTGACAGAGGGTGACACTGTTGCCTATAATTTTAAGGTAAATGGAATTAAATAACCAATTCATGCAATATGTAATTTTAAATATATTTTTGTAGTATTTAAAGTGGAAATTTTTATTTATTGTAAATTGAAATATTATGTATTGGTGGTATAATTTATCATTCATTTTATTTTGGTTAAATAGAATGGGAATGAAAGTGAATATAAATTCACATGATGTGAGTGGAGGAATGTCTGAATATTCATGAATTTATTTAAATATTTAAACAGAGTATTGGTTTGTTCTAAATTGGAATTTTGAATTCATTGGTTCTTGTTTTTTAGAGGCATTATAAAAATATTTTTAATGAGTTGGAAAACACACATCTGAAGAAGTCTGATTATTTTGGACGAAAACGTGAATTGTTAATTTAAGGCGTTTATGGTATTTTAACTGCAGTTATTATAATAAAGCATGAGTGTTTAAACTTTATCCATTTCTTTCATCAATGGCACCCTTTTTGTCATTATTAGAAGTAGTGTGATAGTTATAGTGAGCAAGGAGTAGGACAGTTTGAGAGAGAGTCTTTGGTGGTAAACTTGAGCATGTGTTACTATTGGGAGTAGTTCTAATAGCTGTTTTTTTTCTGGAGGGAATTGATGGTATTGGTTTGTGGGATATATGGGTGGTGCTATGGAAGTATAGATGTAGATGTAGGGTAAGGGGGATGGGTGGGAATTGGGGTTAGGATAGACCAGCAGAGTCTGCCTGAGCATTAGCAAGGCTGAACAAAGCGTGTTGAAAACTTGACAAAGAGACAGAAATCATCCAGATATTTCAAATACTTATAAAGATGTTTGTTGAAGTCAGATATAAAAACAAGGCTAGTTTTCCATCACCACAGAATAATACTGGTAAACATCAGGGCCACTGCTCTCCCTGTCACTACTCCCTTAATTTGCCTGTAATACTCTCCTTCAAAAAAACAGAGTTGTGGGTCATTACCAGTTCTGTATGTGATGTAAGCATTTTAATGTCATTAAATGGAAGTTGGTAATGTTCACTGCAGGCTTCCAATGGCATCTGTAGTTCCTTATCATGTGGAATTACTAGAAACAGGTTCTTAATACTGATGTAACCAAACAACAAGATGCATTGAGGACTGTCTTGCCCATAGTCCTCAAAAATGCAAAGAATCTATTAGTACATGAGAAATGTCATAAAAAAACTTGAGTCTATGGTTTATGTACTTAGCAACAGCTTCTGTCTTGGATATTCCTGCTGCTACAATAGGTCTCAGCAATGGAACAACCTATGATTTATGCACCTTGAGTATGCCAAAAATAGTTGGCACCACTGGTTTATCTACCTTTAGATAATCCTGGGTGTTCTTAGTAAGGTAGTTCTCACAACATAAATCATTACACCACATGGCTATTCTACAATATGCTATATTCACCTTGTTTTTGGAGACAGGAATAAAAAGTACCATTATTTAAATATTTCAGCAGCTTCTGAGAATATAAAAAAAAAACAGTTCATAATTACCACACCCATGCCCTTGTCTGGACTCACTATTTACATGTTATTATTGTGTTTCAGTTCCTCCAAAAGCTGCTTTTTTACTGTCAAATTGTAAATCACAAGGGAAAAGACATTAGGCAAAACTTCTCCCGTGTTGAAAAAAGAAAATAACTTGTAAAAAGAAAATGTATCCCAGTACTTAAAGAGCTTTGGTAAATGTAGGAAATGAAACCTCCTAGAGGTCAGCCTATAATCAGCAAGTAACTACTTTTATTTATTTTTTATTTATTTTACAGTTTGTTTACTAGGATAGTCCATTAGGCCAAAAGAGCCCATTTTCAATGGAGTCCTGGAGAGAAAAGCTCCAACATGGTTAAAAATTAGACATTGTAACAACAAAATATATTACATAGTTTTAAAACATAATAGTATACAAGAAATGCAAATCTTATTACAAAAATAAAAAAACTTTTTTTCAGACATATAATGGTGTAACATGCACCAACAAGAGAAAAGCAGTAAAGTTCAGGGTGATAGGAGGGGATGGAGGAGTAGAAGGTATGAGGCAGTTGGGAGGGACTTGGCTAGAAGATAGAATAATTAGTAAGTGGGGATCAAGGTTGTAGTATATATGAGTGTGGGAGATAGATGAGAGAGATATACGAAAAAGTGAGGAGAGGGAGAGGGAAATCAGTAGGGGTGAGAGCATGAACATTCCCAATGAGATGAGCAGTGGGAATGGAGTAGGGTCTTAAAGGAAGAGTGATTATTGGTGGTACGAATTTGTGGTGGAAGGGAATTCGAGAGCCTTGCTAGAGAGAAGGATAACTAATGTTTGCCCGGGGTGCATACAGGTTTGTATAGCTCAAGCAGGTTCTGATTGTGGGACCTGAGTAATCTGTCTGGTTGGTACATTTTGAGAGTGGAGGTGAGGCAGGGGCAGAGAAAGGGTTTAAAGATGAATTTATGTGCATAAGTAAGTTGGATATAGGAGAGGTAATTGGGCAATTCAAGCCAATTTAATATGTGGAGATCATTACATTAGTGGGTGGAGGATCTGGTTCCAGAAGCAAACTTTGCAATTTTTTTATAGCAGGAAGCTAGTTTTGTCTTTAGACCGGATTGAAGGTTAGTAAGGAGGGGGGCACCGTACAAGAGGGATGGAAGAAGGAAGGTGGTAGACAGTATTTGTCTAGTTGAGGGGGTGAGATAGCAGTTTTGACGATAAAGCATACCTAGTTTTTGGTGAGTTTTCTTTATGTTTATTTGAAAGTGAATATCAAATTTTAATTGATCATCTATAAGGATGCTGAGTAGCTCTGTGTGGGGTATGATTTCAATAGATGTATTGTTTTGACTAGTTATGAGGAAGTAGTTCTTGTCAATAGTGGTACAGTTTGTGGGGGGTGAATATCATAATTTTAGTTTTGGAGGCATTAAGTTCTAGGTGATTATTTAACATCCAGCACTCGATTGAGGAGAAGGCTTCTTGAGTTAGTTTGGGGAGGGATTCAGCAGAGCAGATTACTGTTGAATTGTAAGCATATTGGACGAGCATTAGGAATGCACTGGTGGAAGTCATTTATGAATATGTTGAATAGTAGAGGGCCTAATATAGAGTTCTGTGGCACACCTGTTGGAGTATTTAGGAAAGAGGATGTACTGTTTTTTCACTTGATGGCTTGGTGCCTGTCTGAGAGGTAACTGATGAACCAGGTGATAGAGGAGGTGGATAGATTAAAATGAGAGAGTTTAGACAAGAGGAAGGTATGGGAGATAATATCAAAACCCTTGGATAAGTCTAGCAGGAGGGTAGATGCTTACAAGTTACAATACCTACATTTTACAGAGGTTTACTTTTTCCTTTCTTAATATCCAACAAATTAGAAGCAAAATCATAGGATCATAGGAGGTTGCTAGGCTATCGACCCAGCGGTCATTTCAAGTCTAGCTGTTTCATCCCAATGTAATACCATAGATACTCTAGTGAATACCCAGGACTGTATTTAGTAATGACTGCTCATGTTCAGGAGGGTTGTGGGAACTATCCCTAGTAAGAATTTACTATGCCCCATCCACTCATCCTAGTTCCTTTTGAACAGTGTCATAGAGGTGCTCTGCTTCACCTCAATTGGCAGCCTATTCCAAAGACATGACAGATGCTGGGAGACAAATCTGTCCTCCATCATGTCCTATTCAAGCTGCAGGTAATCTTTAGGTTCCTGGGACAGGTAGCTCTAGTCCCATTTGGTTTATGGATGTGCAGCAGATTCATTAGGTTTGGGTCGGAGATTGCTCTGTAAGCCAGCCATAAATCTCCCGTAAGAAGTCTATATGATACAGATTATAGTGACAGGGACTCTTGTCAGTCTGTGTAAGGCACATGATGGAGTCCCTTGATCTTCATTGTTAGAAACCTCTGAGGTCTGGCCAATTGCTGCAGGTGCTTTGTACGGTACATGCCAAAAGGGGCATTATACTCAATTATGGGCCTGATTAGTGATGAGTGTAGAGAGGTTAAAACCTCCTTTGGTGCAGAGGCGATGCCTTTGCTAATCAAGAGTGCTATGTAGAAGGCCTTCCTTGCTGCAATAGATACAAGGTCACAGTCTACTTGTGATCCCAGCTCCCTTACCACAGTGTTGGTACATGGGGTATTGTTGTTAATTTGACAGTATGAAGGGACAATGCTTTTATTGAAGGGAATGATGAATCATTTCTTTGCATTCAGTTTGAGACCATGACAAAGACATCAGTCATTGGTCTGCTTAAGACACTCCTGACATATACTGGCATTATTTGTAGATTCAATAATTGCACCCAGTTTTCAGTCATCTGTAAACTTGGTCAGCCACAGCCCATTAGTTTTGGCCTTAACTTCTGAGAAGTATATACTAAGCAGTGTGTGTGTGTGGGGGGGGGTCTAGCACTGACTCATGTGGCACCCCCTGCCGGTGACAGGTTTGCTGGTTGATGTGGAGTCACACACTTTGATATTGTGTGACTGGTTTGTGAGCCAGTTGGCAGCCCATCTTGCAACAAAGGGGTTTACATTCAGTTTGCTAAGTTTATCTGTAATACCTAAGTGTGGGATTGTGTCAAAGGCCTTCGCCATATTGATGTATGCTGTGTGCACAGGTTTGCCCTTGACAATGACTCTGGTCACATTTTTGAAGAAATCCACCAGGTTTAACAGGCAGGATTTTCCCTTGATGAAGCCAAACTGGGTCAGATCCAGGGTATGGAGGTCACCTATTTCTTTATTTATAAAGTATATGATGATACGTTGCATGGCCTTACAGATAGGGCTGGTCACACTTATGCAGCTATAATTTCCTGGGTCTGTTGTTAAGCCACCTTTGTGGAGGGGAATAACTGTTGCTGTTCTGTATTCCCTAGGAACAAAGCTTGTGAATAGGCTATGATTGAATAGGGCACTTAATGCTGATGCTTGTTCATGTTGTAGTTTCTTTAGAAGACAGCCTGGGATGCCATCTGGTCCCATAGAGGCTGTGTTTTTTGCCTTAGACAAGGCTTTAATGACCTGCTCTTTGGATATGTAGAGTGGGGGGGGGGAGCTGAGGGCAAGGTTTGTGATAAGTTTGGAGGGGATAGGAGAATGACATTTTCACCAAATCTGTCCTTGGTTTGCTATCTCTGCAGGATCAGTGTGTGTGTGTGTGTGTGATACCATTGGTCACTAGTTTGTCACATCCTTGTTTCCTACCTTTTAGGCTACTTATGTAGCTGTAAACAGCCTTATCGTTATCCTTGGATGTGATTGCTGGGTTTTTCTCAAAGTTATCCTTAGAAGATTTGACATGTTGTCTTATTATCATATTGATGCTGAGGAGGGTGCTTTTCCAATGGTGGAGCCTCACTTTAGTTTTTTTAGACAGCAACCTTTTGTGTTTGTAGTAAAATTTGTTAATGCTGGATGTCCACCAGGATGGCTTGTTTTTACTTGGGGCTCTGGCTTTGATTCTCTCCAGAACAGCCAAGTCTATAAACATATAAAATTGATTATATAGGGCTTCAGTGTAAGCTTTGCTGTAGTTACCACTTCCAGCTGGTGGTGGGGCTTGGAATGCATTTATGCCTTCCCCTAGGAGGGTATAGTTTGCCTTGGTGCAGTTTTTTAGTCTGACTTTGCTCTTTGTGAGTTCTGGTGTTAGTGCCAGTTTGAAGGCAACTGATTTGTGGTCAAATGTATTTAATGAGGGTCCGACAGTTGCAGTGGTGCATCTGTTTGTCATGTTAGTGAGGACCCGATCTTGTATGTTTGCACCTCTTGTTGGAGGTTGAACAATTTGTTCCAGGGCATTTGAGTTAATAAAGTCAAGGAACTTTTGTGCAAATGAGTTGGGACTAGAGTAGGTTTTCCAGTTGATGGTGGGATAACTGAACTCTCCCATGACTAGAGTGCTTGGCAATATTTGGATTGACTCTAGTTTAGTCAAGTAGGCCTCATGCACATCATGATTCATGGGGGGGAATCTATAACTAGCTATGACTTGAATGAAAGTCTTACCCACAGTAATCTGAACCTGGAGTGATTCCATGGAGTTGTCCAGTCTAACTAGCTGAGAGGTGAATTTATCCCAAATATAGATAGAAATACCACCTCCACATGTTAGTCTTGCAGTCTGAAGGTGTGGAAGGCATTGTAGTCTTGTAAGGCCGGGGTATTCTCTGAAGCCTTGAACCAGATTTCTGTAACTGCACAGACATCTAGATTTTGTAGTGATAGAAGTGCTTCCAGGGTGTGCAATTTTTGGTTTAACTCCTAGCATTTAGCAGCATAACCCTTATTTTGTTATGATTGGCAATTTTTACATCAGCAATTTTGTTTTTGAGACCTTGCCTAAAAAAGGCATTATGGGGTAGGCAAGAGCCTTTGCCAGCAGCCAAAAACCTAGGTGCCAGATGCAAACCTTCTCTGGCAAAGCAGCGAGGTTTGTCGACCATGTCATCCCAGACCAACATAAACTGGATATCCTTTGAACGACACCAAATACAAAGCCAGTTATCAAAATTTATCATGTTTTGTTAATACTGTGGCATAATTGTAGGTGAGAGTAATATGCTGCTCAAGGCTAGGAACATACCTGCCTGGGACACATACTCAGAGAGGTCATCATGTCTCTCTTCATATAATCCAGTGAGGTATGTCTCAGGTGATTCACTCCAACATGAGCTACGATGGAGTCATAATGGTACTTGTTGCCTAGAGATCTGAGTGTCTGTGTGATCTGATAAATTCTGGTACTGGATAGGCAGCTGACCATGACTTTCTCCTTATCTAACCTGGTGAGTGGTACATCCATGTGTCTCAGTATGCAGTCTCCAATGATAAGAAAATGTGTTTTTTGAGTGTTACACCTTAAGGGCTTGGTTGGTGAGACACTGGTGCTGCTATGTTTCTTGGGCTCTGTGGGAACTGTGCTAGTTGGAGCAGTCTTGTGTTTTAGAGGTCTCTGGTGTTTCAGTAAGTTTTTTGAGAGAACCTCTGCATATGTAGATTTATTTGTTGGATGGATACTATGTGTATGAGTAGTGGTACTATGTGCCTGAGTAGTGGTGAGCGAGTTGACAACCCTTTTTTGTGTTACTGCTTCAAGTGCAAGAGAGAAAGGGGATTCAAGATTCTTGGTGTAGCTACATCTCTCACACTCTGTACTAGAGTGAGTCATTAGTAGAGGGCCGTCAGTGTACATCAGGCAGTTGCTACACAGCCTTAGGAGACCAGACCTAAGTCAAACAGGCTGGCAGAAGAAACAGGGGTAGTCTAATTGTCCATAATATAAGGGTTGAAGAACTGTTATTGTGATGTCCCCACTCTGGGCCAGTAATCAAGGAGCCTGAATCCTCACCACTGACACTGGAGAGGGATATTTACTTGGAACAAAAATGGATACACCCAGCATTTCCAGATGCAGTTCTCTGCATCAAGCAAAATTTCCCTTAAGAGCACATGGGGAACACACTCAGTCCAGGGTCCAGGTTTCTCTATCTGTCGCCCTGCAGGTCCCCAGTAAGACTCCTCATTGGTACAGCTATACAGACCTCTGCTGAGTGTCCAAACATAGTCCTCCAGCACCCTCTCTGTTAAACTAGTGCTTTGAGTCTGTGCTCCAAGTAGCTGATACACACACACACACACACACACACACACACACACACACACACACACACACACACACACACACACTTTGAGAATTGATTTACACACACACACACACACACACACACACACACACACACACACACACACACACACACACACACACACACACACACACCTGGGAAAAGCAGGCACAGACTATAAGGTAGTTACACTGCCACCAGACACTCCAGAGCCAGCTACTCTAAGGGTCTTATAAAGGTACCCAATTATACTGAGTGAAATTAATATTAATACAAATGGCAATGCCGACCAAATGGCCAGGATTTCAGGAGTGGCCACAGTGTCACCAATATATATATATATATATATATATATATATATATATATATATATATACAAGTACCATCAAAGGTTAAAATATTCCCTAATGACCAGCCACAATGAAAAGTTCAAATATATTTAATAATAAATAAGAAAATAACATGAAATACTAAATATTTATTTGTAATAAATACCAGAGTTTCAGCCACAGGAAATATTAAAAATAACACCGTTAGATAGGTTCACACACTTACAGAAAAACAATACTTAACTAATCTCACTATATTTTCCTGACTGATCTTAAGAATTATTATTCCCTGGTTACTTACTAGAGAAGGCAAGATGAAGTAGGTGAGGGATCCTTCTTTGTCAGGTTACAAAAACAGAGTGCCACAAGACTTCAGTCTCACCTAAATTTTTAATAATAGATTGCAGAATGACATCACATACATCTGGTCATCTGATATCTGGTTCACATTCTTCCCCTCTTAGCTAGAAGCTGCCAGGATTTAGCAAATACATGTCAATAATACACACACACACACAGCCTTGCTAAGATCTACTGCAGCTCTTGGAAGTCATAAACCAATTTCAAACCTACATCCTTCTAGATAGCAACTAGTTCACCCCAATGACAATGCAGGAAGCTTCCTAGTACTGGCATTTTGTCTCTGGCTGCACGGAGAACTGTAAGATACAATCTTTATAGCCTAAGACTGGTAATTAAATTTCAAACTATTTTCAAAGTTTGAGATTAACCTCTTCTCTTCCAATAACCTCTTTTAAAACATATACATTTAAACAGTTATAATCATTCATGTATATTTTCTTTTTCTCCCCAGCAGGGCACACTGTTGGTAAATTTTTAAAACAAGCATCTTTACAAATACATTTTTCAACACAAACATCTGTACAAATCAGTTTGACATATGAATGACGTATAATTCTTTACAAAATTCCAGCTAGTCGTGCTGGCATATGTTACACATCCACAGCCCTACCTCTGCTGGCAATACCTCATATTGTCATAGTTATTATAAAGGGGGTATTTCAGGACTGATCTAGGAGGTGCTCTGTAGATGGGTATTTCTGAAGGTTTTTTTGACTGGTGGTTTAATAGGTCACAGCTCACTAGGACCAGAAATGAACTAAAGATGAGGACTACACTAATGTATTATGAATGTATCTAAGGGAAAAGTTGTCAAAATTATCTGTTTGGCTAAGGCACACAATTGCGGGGCAGTGCACAGTGCTGCATGACTTGCAAACAAGCAGAAACCTGCTCAAATTCATGGCTTAAATACCAGAAGCTAAAAAATTAAAAAAAAAAAATTGAAAAAAATCAAATGAACCAATGAGGGTGTGTACAACAAGCCCTAGTGCAATCACCCTTCACCAGACAGATTTCAATTAGCATACTTCTCTCACAAGGGTGCAGAAGGGCCCCTTCCAATCAAAGATGGCTTGGAAAATGTGCTCAGAAAGCAACAACCACTACAAACAGATGCAGATGCGGCAAACCTGTATGTGGACTATGCTACAGCTACCACCTACACTAATTTAGGCGGAAAACACTAAAAATGTTTTAAACAGCTAAAAACAGCAAGGCAACACTAAAGAATGCTTTAATCAGCAAACAAATTGGCTATTTAAAACACTGCTGGGTGGGAAAACAGGGCAGACAGAACAGATGCTTTGCAAACAGTGAAAAGTAGCAACACTTGCTTTGCAAAAAAAAAGGTTTGCTAGCAGTGAAAACAGCAACAAAATATGATTTAATGGGCACAGTAAGGCAGACAAATGCAGTACAAGCAGTTCAGTTAAGTTTACAGTATTAAAACTCTTTTAAATAGGCAGAATACAATAGAAAGTGCAGTATGCATTATAATCAAGCAAAAAACAGGCAACTTGGTTTTTGGGAAGCTCAGAAGCCTCTAGTTATCTAGTATCTCAGCTCATTGTTGTGGCTGGTAGCCCACCTCAGTTCAGCTCAGATCAAACAAGAAAAAAACCTGCTCAAATGCATGGCTTAAATACCAGAAGCTACAAACTTAAAACAACTTTAAAAATTTTCAAAACAACCAATGAGGGTGCTTACTCTAAGCACTAGAGCAATCACCCTTCAGCAATCAGCACATTTCTCTCATGGCCATACAGAAGGGCCCCTTCCAATCAAAGATGCCTTAGAAAATGTGCTCAGAATACAACAGACAGTACAAACAGATACAGATCCAGCAAACCTACAGCTACTAGCTACACTAATTAAGGTGGGAAACACCAAAAAATGTTTTAAACAGCAGAATAACACCCTTATAATAATGAAATGAGTGTCTAGACAGGGTCATAGCTTAATCCAAAACTCTTGCCATAACTTTGGGATTGTCGGGCTGGGCTCCCTATTATGCCATCACAGATGCAAGTTGTCAAATGCATCTTTGTCTAACTGAAAAGCGGGAAAAGGCAAAATAGTGAAGCGGCTTTTCAGCAAATTCTTTCTCTGGGAAAGAATTTGTTTGGCCGCTTTCAGTACTTTGCCTTTCGGCACTGTAATGAGATCTCGGAGTTGGTATATTTAAGTAGGGGGTGTGGGGGGCACCCATGTCAGGGGGCATGGGGGTGAAGCTCCCCACATTATGTAATGTTTTACTTTTTTTTTGGTTCGGAACAGCAATTTTTTTCCCTTGGAAAAAAAAAATCACTGTTCTGAAGTTTCAACATTGTAAGCTTTCACTTACATGGGGTTGATTATGTGTCATTCACTCTTCTGAGCATGCAATATCATAATATAGACCCGTCAGGCTGATTTGGGAATCAGTGTTGGCAGATAGCCATATGGCCTTAATGCTGAAACACAACTTAAGAACTTATGAAACCTTCCTTAAATTTGTATCTGACCCAACAAAAATATTCCAGACCCCAAAATATACGGGAACATTACTGTTCTGCTAAAGACAGAACTCTAACATTCTACAGCAAACAATTTATGAGTTTTTAACCAGTCCATGATTCTCCATTGTCTAAAGTAAGATAACATATTGTTAACCTTAAGTATTAGTAACCTCATGTTTTATTTTGTTTTATTATTGTTATTTTTATATGTAAAGACTCCACCAACAGATATCTTCTCATTCCAAGGGATGTTAGAACCAATTACTTATAAATATGTAACTGTGTCTAAAACAGACTGCTTATTGTTAAGTACTGTACACCCTTCAGAAGAGCTCTCTCCTGTCCTAGGTTGAGAGAGATCCACATGGTTAGGCTTAGCTTGCACTTGAAAAGAAGCAGGTTCCATAGCAAAACCTTTATATGCAGAATAGTTGGCATAATGGTTAAGATTTTTGTCTCCCATGAACAAGGTACATGCCTTGCTCCTGACCTCTGGCCAATGCCTGCTTGGAGGATACATGCTCTCCCTGTGTCTCTGTAGGATTTTTCCCACCTAAAAAAATATGCTAAGTGTTTCCACTCCATTTTCCAAGAATTGAGTTTTGGGCAGCAGCAGATGGTGCCCTATAGGGCTTTGGATGTCAACTGTGGTGCACAATTTCTTCAAAATGGGAGAATATGGATCGCAGACTGCATTTCATGTCAGGGCTAGACACTCTTCAGTTTAAAATAGGGCTTTAGGCGATTCTTTTGTGTTGGCTAATGTTGCCACATGGGCATGTGTATTTGTCAGTGATGAGCAGGTTGAGGACCCAGCCTACCTTGATCTATGCTACGGACCCATGCTAATGGTGGAAGGGATGTATGTGCCCCTATTGACAGTGTGAGTGCTCATTATAAAGTTCAGCACCTGGGTCAATAAGCTACTGGTAAGCTGATATCCAGTTGTCTAGCTTTGGTTACCTGAGATAGGTCTTTTGAGTGAAAGCTGGATGTAAAAGTCTGATGAAGCGTTATTATTTAATGTGAAAGCGCTTACTTTGTCCTTGGATTCTATCATTAAAAACCTGAAGTTAAGTGAAGTGAATACTGCTTACTTGGATTATTTCTTCTGCCTGGTGTACCACTTTGGTTTGTTTTGTGATTTCTGGACTTTTATACTTTGTGAGTACTTCATTCAGTGGCTAGTTTGTTTTTTCTGGATGTAAAAACAAATCAACCTGCCAAAAATGCACTAAGGATGGCTACACTTAGTGTAGGTTCAACTTGGAAGTAGATGAAATGATGGAAAGGAGGAGGCTGGACATCCTTTGTATCCAGGAGACTAGATGGAAGGGTAGTACAACAAAGTCACATGGCTTAGGATCTAGAATCTATTACTCAGGAGGAGGACAGACTACAAATGGTGAGGGAGTTGAGGTGAGGGAGAAGCTCCAGAAGACAGTGAAGGATGTCATCAGTATTAATGACAGACTCATGACAATCAGAAACCAGTGTGAGGATAGTGCAGTATTCATAATCTCAGCCTATGCCCCATAGTGCAGAAAAGAGTATATTCAGGCAGCAGTTGCATGACTTACTAGATAAAGCAGGCCAACATGATTTGGCATTGATAATGGGTGACCTGAATACACATATCAGGACAGACAGAACAGGATGTGAGGACTGAATTAGTCCACAGGGGTGAGGCAACAGGAATAAAGATAGAGACACAATTCTAGACTTCTGTCTGGCAAATGGCTTGATGGTGGCCAACATATGGATCAACAACAGAGAGTCACATAATGGTACACAAGAGTGACCAACATGTAATTCAGTTAGACTTCCTGTAAGGACATTGTAGGAGAATCAGTGATTGTAAAGTCATCCCTAAGTCATCCCTAGTGAAACAGTTGACCCGCAACATAAACCATTGGTTGTCATAATCAGAATCAAGCAAATGTCAGAGAAAGCTAGAAGCTGAACAGAGGCCAAGCTGAAGACCTGAACATTGATCGTTAAGTACTGTATACTCTCCAGGAGGGTTTGGTGAATTACTTAGGGCACTTCAGGAAGAAGAGGGAATAGGTGTAGTTGTAGAAGAAAGGCACCACCTCAAAACAGCATGTTTGAGGACTATAGAACAGATATGCAAACCTGGATCTAAGTCACATAAGGAAAGCTGATGGCAGAATGCAGAAGTCCAGGAAGTCATCCAAAGAAAGAAGAAATGCAGGGAAAGTGGGAGATAGAAAAGATGGAACAGGCTAGTAAAGAATACTAGATGGCTAACAAACAGGCTAAGAAAGAAGTTGTAATAGCAAAGAACAAGGCATCAGAGGCACTCTATCAGCTTCTGGAAAGTGGCTCAGTAGATGGCGCATAGAAACTCTATCAAGTTCCAAAGCAAAAACAGAAAGATAAAGATGATAGTCAGGTGCTCTTCATAAGGGATGCCAACAACAACCTGCTTACCAGTCCACAGGACATCAAAGGCAGATGGAAGGAATACTTCCAGCAGCTTCTGAATTAAGAAAACCTTACAGAAGATGTTGTGCCCCAGATACAGCTTACAATGAAAGAAGAGAAGGAGACCACTCTCGAACAAGTAAGAACAGCACAAAGGAAAAAGTAGTCAGGGAAAGCAGTAGGCTCAGATAAGGTCACAGCAGATATGATAAAGATAGTGGGTGAGATAGGGGTGAAATGGCTCCAGACTGTACTCAAAGAAGTATGTTGAGAAAGACATGTCCTAGATGGCTGGAGAATAAACATACTAGTCACAGTGTTCAAGATCAAAGGGGTATTCACAATTATGGCAGTACAAAGGTATCAAACTCCAGTCAAATTACATGAACATTCTGGAGCTGAAGACTGATAAATGAATATGCAGAGATGTGGAAAGTAAGATGGGATATAAATAGTCCAGATTCAGATCAGGATGCAGCACAAATGAACTGATGCTTAGACAGATAGTTGAAAAAAAGCTAGAGATGAGGAAAATGTCCAAATGGGCATTCCTAGGCTTGGAGAAAGGAATGTCCCAAAAAAGCTGATTTGGATGTCAAGTGGTGGTTCAAAGTCCCAGAAACATTGGTAGAATTAGTGCTGGCTATGTACAGGGACCCATTGACTCAAGCATGAACAGTGTTCAGTCTCACAGATGTGTTCCCAGTAGGAGTGGGTGTGCATCAGAGTTGAGCTCTGAGATCACTGCTGCTCATACTAGTGATGGACTACACTGGCTAACAGGTTGGAGGAGAATGATTGACAAAGTTGCTGTATTCAGTCAATGTGGCATTATAGGCAGTCTCTGAGCAAGAACTTCAGGAAAAAGAAAGGGGAATGGAATGCAAAACTCAAGGCACATGGGATGAAACTGAATAAAGATAAGGCAGTTATAATGGCAGCAAATGGAGAAATCAGAAGGTGAGAACTGAGATAGAAGGGAAAATAGTGGAACAGGACAACAGTTTCAAGTATCTGGGAAAGGTGGTTGAGGAGAAGGTAAGTCTGAATGTGGAGTTCAAAGCTAGAATAAAATGGGCTGCAGCCAAGTGGTACAAAGTCCAGGTGTAGTGTATGACAAAAGAACACCAAAGAAGCTGAAGAGTAAGATGTACAAAACAGTGATGCAACTAGTACTACTGTATGGTACAGAAACCTGGGCAGCAAAGGCAGAGCAGTTGAGGAAGCTAGAGGTGAAGCAGATGAAGTGCTTGAGATGGGTAGTAGGATACACACTGTGGGATAGATAAAGAAATAAGGATATCACAGCAGAAGCCAAAGTAGCTCCAATTGCAGAGAAGATCAAATAGAACAGATTATAGTGGTTCAGGCACATGTACAGAAGGGCAGAAGACAATCTGGGGAAGAAGATTTGGGATAGACAGTAAGAAGGCAAGAGGAATCGAGGATGTCCAGCAAAGAAATGGATGGACTGTGAAAGAGAAGCCCTGTAAAAGTCAGACATGAGTGTCAAAGAAGGTAGAACAATGACATTGAATTGAAACAGACAGTTGACACAACATCCTGACCCCATATAGAAAATAGGAAAAAAGGTGATGATGATGTTTCTGTTCCTGGTCATCCTGAACAGAGTCCTAAACAATTTGATTATTTTTATGACAGTCTACCAAAAACTGTCTGTTTCCTACACTAAATACATTTTTTTAACAAAATTGTCTTTGCTATGGTTAATATGACCACAATCAGAACACAAAAAACTATGACATCCCCTTAAACAACAACCATATCATCACACAACATTTAGCTGTTATTAACAAAAATATAATAGTTTTCCAATAAATGTGGTGCATTCATTTGTTCTCATTTCTTCTGAAGTCTATAACAGAGAACAAAAGTGCTTAGGTAAGTTCCAGTAAACAGGTTCCTTGGATGATCTGTTTTTATTTCAGTCACTAGTGAGTGATTCTGGGATGGCACACTATACATCAAGAGTGCATTATCTTGGAGATTTTCCTTTTCCCTAATATAGTATGGTGTCAGATTTGGTATATATATATATATATATATATATATATATATATATAAAGGAGGGGGTGTGGGGTTATATCCTCTGTTATGGGATGGCGTAGGAAGGCTTGTCACCTGGAAAATTGCAAAAAAGCTTGTATTTGCATGTTCTTGGTTGCAAATGAGTGTTCTTCATTTCTGAGTATTTTCCAGACTTTTTAACACTGTTCTGTGAAATGGTTTCAAAACCACTGGACTTTCATTAAGAAGTATTTTTCCAGAAGTGTTTAGGACTGTGAAGGAGCCTAGATTGCTTTTGCCTGTAGAAGGTGTATTTACTTCCACCAGTAGCTTTTTTGGCTTCATTTTTTTTCATGAGGCATTCATAGTCATTAAAAGTTTATGTAAACAGGAATAAGTGCCAGTTTTTCAAAGATAACTTTTTTATTGTGGGCATGTCATTGACAAGAACGAGTTGTACAAATCACAGGCAAGGATGATGACTGTAACTCACATTGTTTTCCAGCTAAGGTTGTATTTTGAAGGGTAATCTGATTCTACAAGTTTCTATTGAACCCCTCATTGGCACTATATTGATTACGAGTTAATCTGCAGTTACTATGGACTGCTTGTCCACAAGCACAACCATTTGAACTAAAAACTAACATGTCTTGGGAAATTTTAAAGCACTGAACCCACTTCCATGGAGGCTGTGCCACCACACTCTGATCTCTAAATATACTACCTTTCAGGTTGTACCATGTTGAAAGAAATGGGCAAAATTATATATTACTTTTCTCTGAAGTAATGTGACCTTGAAGATTGGGGGTCTGTGGGTATATATCCACCACACTAGTGTACAGGGGTGGAAACTTTGATAAGCAGTGAGCAGTCTTTCACTAATCCATGGTTGTAAACTAATTAATGGGATTTTGGTCCAAGGGGAATAGAGTGCATGCAAGCAGTCTGCAGTAAGTTCAAATGGATTGGGTTAAATGCAATACTGCCAAGTGGGTCTGTGTGGAAATGGATGGAGGACTGTGACCATACATTTAAGGAAATAAAGAAAATTATCACTTCAGATGAACTGCTTAGCCATGTTGATTCAACTTTCCCTAAACGATGGTTTCATTATGTCTGATTAGCTCAACAAGTAGCATGCTGAGGGTTTTATTCCCATATCAGTTATTAGCATTCATTTTCCCATACTTAGACAACAGTGCATCATAAAGGTGATGTACATCTGAGTGTGCCATCCTTCAGATGAGATGCTAAACCAAGGTCCCATCTGTCTGAGTTGGTGGTAACTTAGGTGGATGTAAAAGATCCCATAAAACTCAAAAAGACCAGGGGGTCCTTTTTTATATACATTATCTACAATATTTACAAAATTTACACACTATACATTATTTTCAGTTATTTACAATCTTTTACAACCAATTTTCCATCATTTACATAACTTCATAAATATAATGTGTGTGTGTGTGTGTGTGTGTGTGTATATATATATATATATATATATATATATATATATATATATATATGTATATATATATATATATATATATATATATGTATATATATATATATATATATATATATATATATATATATATATATATATATATATATATATATATATATATATATATACATCTCTTAGTCTTCATATGCATTCACTTTATGACCCCCATCCATTTTCCCATAATCAAAATCTTATTTTTTGTAATATTTCTGCCAATATACATTTTCCATTAAATTTTAACCCAACCAGTCTTTTATTTCATATTTGTCCTTATTATCCGTATTATGTAAAACAACTTTCTATTTTCTTTACAAATTCTCTTCTTCTACCTCTATAATATCCATATTCTAATATATCCATATTTATAGTCTCCATTTTCTTAATTCCTTCCAAGTAATTGTCTTCACATAGCTTTTTCCATAAATTTTCCCCCATTTTACATCTTACAAAAGCATGGTCTGCCGTTTCAACTTTACCAAAATAATTACATATTTTTTCTTCTATTTATTTACATGATATGTTCACTTTTTCTGGCAATTTCTTTATTGATAATCTCCATAGAAAATCTCTACATTCTACATATTTGTTACACCATTCTGTTCTTGCTTTTATTGATTTTACTTTTTTCCTTCAATTACTTCCCATGGATAAATATGATAATAAATGTTCATTATGTTCAAATATCCTTTTTCTTATCTTCTTCTATATCACTTATATTTATTTTCCACAATGTTATTTTTTCTTGATACTCTTTCATTTCTCCATTCACAGCGTCTTTTTCCTTTTTTACATTTACTCATCATACACCATTTTTGTGTATCTTTCTTTTGTTATTACACTTATTAATGACCCATTTCCCTTTGGAATCCATCTCAAAACAATGTATAGATTTAATGATGCTGCATATACCACTGGATTTGTCAAACCCAACCCTCCTTCTTCCTTAACATATAATATTCCTCTTTTTGCTGTTTTTTAATCTGCTTTCCCATATGAATAAAAACACAATTGCTATTAATTTTTCTTCACATTGCGTTGGAATCGTAAAACTGTTTGCTAAGTATACAATTTTCATAATAACACAGAATTGACTAGATACAGTTTTTATATGACAGCTTATATGTTCTCCAAAATAAATATATATTTCTTAACGTTTTAATTGTATCTTTCCATTGCATTTTCACTATTTCATTTCCAAATGTTATACCTAATATTTTTAATTCCTTCGTGTTAAAGGAGTATTCCTTAGCTTGCCTTTTTCTCCTAATCCTTTACTCTTATCTTTATTTATATTCATGACTATGGCTCTCAAATATTTATTGAGTTGCTTAATAGCATCTTCCATCCATTCTTTGTTCTTTGTCACTAACACTGTATCATTCACATATGAAAACATAATTGGTACTCTAATACCTTATATAGTCCTATATTGTGCTACCTTTAATGATGTGCTTATTTTACTAACTGCTGCATTCCTGACAAATGGAAATAAAATACTACTCGCTGGATATCCTTGTCTTATACCACTCTTTAAATCTATTTCCTGGCTTAACCACCCATTCACTAGCACTTGTACTTTATTTTTTCATATGCTGTAACACATATCTTTAGTAACTTCTCACTTATATCATATTCTTTCATTATGTCCAATAAAATGTCATATTGTATCTTGTTAAATGCTTTATTCAAGTCACCTGTTATGATTTTAACTTCTGTTCTCCTATTTGTTGTGTCATCTACAATGTCTCTTATTATCATTAGGAACTCTTGATTTTCTTGTCCCTTTCTCCCAAATATTGTATCTTCCAATACTTTATTTAATTTATTTTCCAATCTTATTTTATTATTTTCATAAAATCTTATAATCAAAATTATTAAGTACTATCAGCCTCCAATTTCTTTTCCCCCTTTTTCCATATAAATTTCATAGTTCCAGCACATATTTCTTCTTGTCCAAAACCTTCCTCTAACCATTCATTTACACTTCCTTGAAGTACTTCTTCTGCCAGACTAGCATATCTCTATACATATAACATTCTACCTTATCTGATCCTGCTGCCGATTCAGCATTTACCAGTTTTAATGTATTATTTATTTTTTTCCATTGTTATTTTTCTTCTAATTCTTTATTATCCTGTTTTGTTAGCTTTTTAACTTTTCACTTTTGTTTTCTTTTAATCTGATTTTCTTTAACTGTTTTTTCTATATTTTTTTACTACATTCATTGTTTCCTGTTGACTTCCTACATTTTCCTTTCTCATTTCTTTATTTCTCTTATTCTCTTATTTTCTTTTACTACACTACTTAAATAGGGTGCCACCCCTTCCTTTTTCCCTTGTAAAATGTACCCCTGTTTAAACAACTGCTTTTGATCTTCTCTTGATTTATCTCATACATTTTTTTCTCTCTCTCTATCAAAAAATCTTTCTTATTTTTTGAATCTGTAAATGCACAATTGCTTACTTTTTGTGTTTATTCCTCACCTCTTTTCTTTTAAAACTTTGCCATTCTAAATATGTTTTATATTTGCATCTATATTATAACATTGAAGATGCAAAATGTTGAATGCTCACAAGAGCGAAAATGCCGAAACTCAAATTTGGTATTGTGTGGGGCTGCACCCCCCCACACCCTCCACTAAATATATATTCCAACTGCGAGATCGCACTACAGTGAGGGAAGGGCAATATTTCAATCTTCACTGTATTGCAATCTCAAAAACGGACCCTTGGCATTTTGACACCTTTACTGTTGTGCCGTTCAACATTTTTATTTTTTGATAACATGATATAGATCGTTATATTTGACTTTGAAACTTATCCACCATAATACCCATTTCTTGTAGAATTCTCTCATCTCTACATGATCTCTCTACAATTGTCTAATCATTTCTACATCTTCATTATCTAATTCTTTTCCATTTAGTCTCTTAATACCTTTACCTATTTTATACAACCATTTATTTTTTGAATCTCTATCCAGATTGCTAAATGATGTAAAAATCCTGTTCTTTCTTACATTATTTTCAAACTTTCAGAAACAGTAATTTCTGTTCTTACATTACTTCTTCTGTATGTCCACTATTTACTACCCCAAATTTATAACTTTCCACTTTTGAGCACTTTCTTTGTCACATATACGCATATTGCTATAATTCTATAAATGTGACCTTTCCATCTCACATCTACTATTGCTACTCTACCCATTATTACCAAAGGTAAAATTCAAAATTTTATTGATCTTTTTACATAATACTCCAATGCCTGAACATATTTCTTTTCCTATATTCCAAATTCCCCCCCATATTTTTTCTGTTTGTAATCGCTCTTTTTCTGTTAATATTCTTGTATCCTTTAATATAATCATGTCCATATCAAGTGCTGTGCACTATTCTAATATCCCTATTCCTCCTTTTACATTCTTTATACTGTTTACATTTATTGCTAAATTCCTCACCTCTTCATTTATTTATTTTTCTTGCGTTCTTGTTTATTTTCTCATGGTTATTACGCTTCCCTTTCTTATTTTCTTTTATACCTAATCGAGCAAATTTTCTTTTCCGATCTTTTACCCTTTCCCAACAGAAATCTTTCATCCTTTCACTAATCCTCAATTTATCTCTTCACTTATTTCTGACATTCCTTCTTTCATTTTTTATTTTATTTCTCGTTCTTCTACCTCACTATTGTCTATTGTTATCCATTTATCTTGGTCTTTTTCTTGCTCTTGTTCTCTTTCTCCCTTTTGTTCTATCTGTTGCTCAATCTCTTTTCTCTACTTACTTCATTCTTATGTTCTTTTTTATTTTCCTTACAATCCATCCATAAATTACCTGTTTTTTCACATTTAAAACATCTCAATTTACATCTTTTTGCATCATGGCCTTCTTTGCCACAAATAAAACATTTCCTTTTATCACAATTATTAATTAAATGATCACTTTTTCCACACAAAAAATGTTTTGTTGTCCCCAATATTTCACTATACCTTTGTTTCCATCTACATTTATCATACTTGGAATATGCACTGTCATTTCATTTTCTATTTTTTAAAACAATACTACATTCCCAATCCACAGTCCACAAACCTCTATTGTCATAAATTTTAGTAATGTCCATCACTACTTTATACATGGTCTTTAAATATTCTTTTAGTGACTCTTTTTCAACTTTATTTTTTGTTTCTCTATTAAATACTTGAAAAACATACAAATTCCATGGATACAACTTTTCCTTCTTGTATATTGTCCCAAAAATTTCTCTATATAGTGCCTTTATTAATATGAATAAATGCTCTTACCTTTTGTGGCAAAGTACCAAATGGTGTTATTATGTTGTCCCATATCATGTGTCTAGTTCTTTTTTCTTCTTTACTACTTATTCTTACTAAATGCTTCTTTTATTCTTGATTCTATCTTCTTTTCTTTTCTTTTCTTTTCTCCTGTCTCCCTCTTTTACTGTACTTGCATATGACTTCCTATTCTTTTTTCTCACTTCCTCTGCTTCTTTTTCCTGTATTCTGTCCATTAGGATCTTAAGCGATTATTAGGTTATTGATCCAGAGGTAATTTTAAGCCTATCCGTTTCAACACCATGTAATACCATAGAGGTACTAGTCAATACACACATTAAAACTGCTTTCTCAGTTTTCACTTCACTCTGCATTATTAGATCCTGTAGTAAAACACCCTGCAACCCTTCCAACAAGAGGGTTGTAGCAATGCATCGCTTTCTGGCTCTCATCCTCACTGCTACAAACTCCTCTTTTATCCACCATGAGTCTCCCTACTTGTCCAGGCCTCCACTGTACCTGTAATGGAAGAAGGAAACGTAATAATGAAATGCATCCCCCACTCAAAAAGAACAGGGAAAGTTCCCTGGTGCCCTGGTCAAATTTCCCCTAGTCAATATGAATACCCTCAGGTCTGCCATGAAAAGAGGACATTTTCCTAGTGGACTAACCCAGTTAGCAAAGTGTAGATAAATAAAGAACCCACTGTGTCTGATTCATTGTGATTGCCAGAAGCTGACTATAAGTATGTTAAAACAGACGTAGAAGCCTTTAGCCTGGTCTGGGAGTAAAGAGCTTCAGCTAATTCTTAGAACTAGCACAACTTTATTATCACCAACCAATACCATATTCTATCAAAGAAAGCAAATAGCTTAATAATTCTGATAGACTTTCTTCAGCACTGGATGAAAAGTCTGAACAAGCAACAGCAATGCATATTATATATATATATATATATATATATATATATATATATATATATATATATACACACACACACACACACACACACACACACACACACACACACACACACACACACACACACACACACACACACACACACACCACATACACACACATACTCAATATTGCTATTTGTGCTTTACCCCATTACCCGTGTGAACTTCTGCTATTTGAAGGTAGGCAAGGAATTATCCAAGGTTGTCACAAACGTATGAATTTATTATAAAAGGATTACATAATTTAATGGTGTGTCATGCTCTATGTTTTCTATTAGGACAGAGAAGATGAATGTGTGTCAAGGAACTTTATATTTTGGCTCAATTCTGATAATTCAGGCAAAGGCAATACCCACCAGAGTGCTGAATAATATGCTTGAAGAGCAAACCAGGATGGTTTCCAGAAATTTCATATGGTAGCCTGACATCAATGGGAAGCTGAGTAATTAGCAGGCACAGTAGCTTACAATTCTCAAAAAAATGGAATGGCATTTTCATGCAATGAAATCCAGGAATTACAGTCTCATTTCTAGTCTTTAATGTGACACCATTATAATTTTCTAGTGCCAACCTCCACTATCTCTCTCATGTATGTGTGTAAAATTAAAACAATTTCTGTGCTCAAAACACTCAGTAAAGTAGCTAATAACATTATAATTAGCAAATATGAGAAGAAATATCAGTTGCAGTCAATTAATTCTTCAGCCTAAAATACCAGATTCTATGCAACTCCCATGCTATAAAAATAGTTAGTCCAGATCAAAGGTTAATAATAATATACTAAGCTAATGACCACATAGAGCCTTTATAAGCTTAGTCATGCAATCCAAACCAGTTGTGTCCCTGTGTATGATGGGCATTTATTAGAAGGGGTATGTTAGGTCAGAAAGTTTCTAGAGGTTATATGGGAAGTATGTTAGTTTAGACATTACTGTCTACCTCTTCTATCAGAGACATGGAAGCCAGACCCGGGGTGGACTTCTCATCCATTGGTCAAAGTTATGCTTAAATAGAGTTAGGGATGGATTCTGCTTCTTATGAATGGAGAGCCTGTTCCAGTACATAGGGTCCTCTGAGACACATATCTGTTTCATCAACATGTCTTTTTTATGTCACAAGCAAAATTTAAAAACTTGGATCTAGTGGTTCTGATGCTGCTCATTGTGAGGATGTGCAAAAGGTCAATCAGAGCTGGATTCCAAGGATGTCTTGTATGACAGGCATAGATCACCTCTCAGTAACTTGTAGGAGACTGAGTTTAGAGATAGGGCTTTAAGACAATCCATATAGTATAATGTGTTTATACCCTGGGTTCTTCTGGTGAACAACCTTTATGTGATGGGCCTGATAAGGGCCAAATAAAGTGGCACTATGACTTCATTGGACCTAGATACCATGCCTTTACTTATAAGTTAGATGATATAGAATGATTTTCTTACTACCTTGGTCACATGCTGGTCAAAGGCCAGATTACTGTCTCCATATGTTCCCAGATCCCTGACTATCAGGTCAACATTTAGGGGTGTCTCCTTGATGGAATAATTAGCCTGGATGACAGTTTTCACAAAAGGTACTATAATACATTTCTTGGCATTGAGTTTTAATCCATGACTTTGGCACCAGTCATTTGTCTGTGTTACAACCTCTTGTAAGATGTTTGTATTATGATGGAGTCTATGATAGCTCCTAACTTGCAGACATCTGTAAACTTGGTCTGCCGAAGGCCCTTGACATTAGGCTTTACCTCTGAGAAGTAGATGCCAAATAGCAGCGGTCGCAGCATAGAACCCTGAGGTGCCCTACTAGTGACCAGGCTTAGTGGAGGTGGCCTCACCAATCCTGACTTTCCGGGCCCTGTTTGTGAGCCAGATAGCAATCTAGCAAGTTATGTAGGGTTTTATATGTAGTTTGATGAGTTTGTCAATTACACTTGAGTGGAGTATTGAATCTCTAACTCCAACATGTTTTGTTTATCTGTTAATGAAGGTTTAGTTAATTTAATTTGGCATTTAAGGAACCATTTGTTCTGCAAAGGAATAGAAGGCCTCAAAGGGACAGATATTTCATTGGTCAACTGGCTAGATCCAGATCCCCATGGAGGAATACAGGAACATAGGAACAATACTAGATAAGCCATCATATGGACTATAAGAAACTTAGCCACATACACTTTTAAGTAGACATATTTAAAAGTTCTTGACACCCTTTATGAGTATGAAATAGAGCCCACATCCCACATCAAGCAGAGCAAACATGATAATGATCCTAGTGTAAATTTATGTCTATTCATGCAATCAGCAAGACTAGCCATACCGGCCAATAAAGTAGCACTCTGAATGACCTGCAATGGTAACATTCTATAGCTTGGAATACGTTGCATTAGTACCTACACACTGCTGAGAATGACCCTGTTGACATCGCTATTGCATGCTCTTTTTCTCCCCATATCATGCCCTCTTTTCCTTCTGGTCTCGAATGAGAAAAGCTCAAGCTCCACTGTTTTCTGGTGCTGTCCTTTTAGCAGAGTGATTTTTCTTTTCATTGAATGGCTTATAGAACTGCACATAGTATACTGTAAGTGTGGGCTTCCTAGAACCAGTAGAGAGGGTACATCATCGCTTTGTTTCTGGAATCTTACCCCCCTGAAAAAAAACAAAACATTCCACCATTCTGGTTACTGCAGCTATGGGCGTCTGTGACCCAGAATATATTATATTTGTTTAAATATTTTAAGGTTGACATCCAGACAGTGTGGAAATGACTAGTCATTCTCATCTCTAGCTCATTTTACAGTGCATACATATTTAACCTCAAATATGAGGTCTAATTTCTGAAAACTGCTGTGCAGTGAATGTGTTTGGGTAAGTTTATATTACTAAGGATTCCAAGTACTTAATAAGGAGATATGAGGGATGTTGCCTTGGAAATTATTTACAAAGGAAAAAACAACTACAGGCAGTACAGTATAAACTTAAGATGACACAAGTCATGATTATCCAGCCCGCACAAAGAGAAAGGACCCAGTTTATGTTTATTACACTTATGTATTACTGCTTTTCCATGAATCTAATTTTAACTATAGCCTTTTAAAATGCACAGACTATATAGGCATGCATATTTTCTGTTTGATCTCTCCTATGCTGAAGTTTTTGCCATTGAAATATTTTTCATGGTAATGCTTTTTGATTGCTAGGTTAAAAGGAAATATGAATACATGTAAGGGTAAGGATAAAGTGCTGTAAATGAGCCAATGACTAGCATTATAGCCAGCATTAAATGATATTTAAAATGATGTAAAAGGATAATGTAGGTGTCATTGATAACACTGCCTTGAATAATAAGTAGAAACCAGAGAATCATCATACTTATTAAGTTTGCATTTGTGTCAGTGGAGTTAAATGTCACCAGTGCTACAAACATTAACCATTCCCCAATTTACTTAGCTTGTACAGATCTATTAAGTGGCACAACCATTGCTTAGATACAACCTTAGTAACTGCAGTTTATCATATTCTATTATTATCTCACTGAACATCTCTACTCATATTAATATTTAGAACTATAATTTCACTCTAGTTTCAAAACAGACATAATTTATTTAAGGTCAATGTTCTTCACTTTACATATTCTTCTGGGAATTTGTTCATTGCATATGTGGACGCTATTAATGTTTCGGGGGATGTGGATTAGGGATATGAATGATATTTGTTTTATTATTTAAAGAAATATTTGCTTCACATAATGTTTAAAGCCATGCTATATGCTATATGATGTGGAAGTTGCCATTTCTTGCTGTAAGTGGCCTTGGTGTTATTACATGGTACATGCATTGTTTGAAAGTTCTGCATATTGCCAAACATCACAGCTACAGCATGCTCTTTGCTGCATCTACATGTGACATTAGACTTTTGGACATACCTTCACTTTGGCCATCTGAAAAGATGGCAACCCCAGGTAACTTTCCTGTTCACTTACCACAGTGGCAGACATATGGTGATCAGTACTATCGCACTTGTGTTAATCGTGAATGGAAATATATATTTCAGATTGGGATTAATACTTGCTGTGTGAACATAACTGCACAATGCAATTGCAAGCAGGAATGGGAAGACATTTTGAAGTTTTACCAAAGGATAGCAAGTCTTAAACAGAGACCCGTCACTGCACTGCAGTCAGAATGTGTTCATTGATTTCTTCGCTTGGGACATGCCACTTTAATAAAGGTGTACCTGTATATACTTCCCCTGATGCTGCTGAGATATTCTTAAAATCTGGGACACTATCTCCTTCCTGTGCTATATTCTCATTACTTAGATTCCTGCAGGTGACTATAGAATCCCTCCTTCTTCTGACTAACAAGCAGTATTTCAGTAAGAAGGTCAGTCTATCCTCTACTAAAACAATTGATAAAAAAAAAAAAAAATCAGCATTTGTTGAAGATGATCCCCAGTGAGGGAGGAGTTTGCAGCAGAAAACCAGTTTTCCTAGTTATTCACTTCATAAGCACCATCACCAGTTCAGTAGGGTTTGAAGTGAGTTCCAGAGTGCTGATGTACTAGACAAAGACAGTAGCCATGGAGGAAAGTGTACAGCCAAACACTAAGCCTACTACTACTTCTGGACTACTGACAAAGACAGTAGCCATGGAGGAAGTGTACAGCCGAACACTAAGCCTACTGCTACATATGGACTACTGACAAAGACAGCATCCATGGAGGAAGTGTACAGCCGAACACTAAGCCTACTACTACTTCTGGACTACTGACAAAGACAGTAGCCATGGAGGAAGTGTACAGCCGAACACTAAGCCTACTACTACTTCTGGACTACTGACAAAGACAGTAGCCATGGAGGAAGTGTACAGCCGGACACTAAGCCTACCACTACTTCTGGACTACTGACAAAGACAGTAGCCATGGAGGATGTGTACAGCCGAACACTAAGCCTACCACTACTTCTGGACTACTGACAAAGACAGTAGCCATGGAGGAAGTGTACAGCCGAACACTAAGCCTACCACTACTTCTGGACTATTGACAAAGACAGTAGCCATGGAGGAAGTGTACAGCCGAACACTAAGCCTACCACTACTTCTGGACTAGTGTCTTCTACTTCTAGTTTCACAAGCTCAGTCATCAGTACAACAGGAAATAAAGAGCAGGACACATATCTGCCAAGCTGTTTATTCAGTTATTATCACCTCACATGTGAAAGGCAAACATGAAATTTCAATTTTAGTGAAAAATATACGTATAAGGAGAATACAGAGTGAAAGCGCTACAATAAGCAGAAATGGTCACATTGAAGAAAATAATAGCTAAAGCACTAACAGCTAATGACAGATAACTGTTTCTGGTACCTATCCTTGAGAACAGGTCAGTGTATACAACAATAATGGGGCACAATTTTCCTAGATAGAAGTCATGGGCCCAGGCATATATGAGAATTACTGAAAAAAATAGTAGCGTTTCCATTACTGCAAAACAAAACCTTAAAAGGCCTGCCGATCTTAACTTGAATGCAATGGGACCAACTGAAGTATTAAAGGAGTTTTGAACAGGAATGGATTGATTTAACTGTGCATCTGAAATGTGAATAGATGAGCACTGAAAGGAATGCAACAGAATTACAGTCACCATGTAAAGAAATGAAGGGTAAGTGTCCTGAATGTACTGGAGAGGAAGACCAAAAGCAGTTTGACTTCTCAACAGTAAGCTTATGCCATACAAAAATGACAGTCTAACTGACCAAAAATCTCATTTATGCTACAGATAGTTGCTATATAGATGAAGTACTTTTAAAGCAATCAGCACTCTTTGACAGCAGACAACATCAAGATGCAGAGAACAGGACTGGTCTAACAGTAAAAGAAGAGTACATTATGAGGTTACACATTTTTTTTTTAAAATAAGTAAGATGCACTCATATTTTTTGAAGTGCTATTTGTTTTCCTGTCAGCGGGCAACTATTTTCTTGTGCAGCTGCTGCAAATATATGTTTTTGCCCCATTGTAATTTCATTCTTCGTAACAGTTTCTGTAACTGCCTTCGGGGCCTCAATTGCATGCTGCTGAAATTTCATTATACTTGAAAGTCCACTGAGATGTGAAAGCATTACTTGTCAGTACAAGCCAGTCTTCCCAACAAACTCACTTGCTTAATAACTGTTCAGAAAACCAGGTTAAAAAAACAAGAAATAAAGTATTTAGCTTCTAAGAAATGTGTATACTTTCCTAACAGTGTAATGCAGATTTTTGTGAAATACATTCACTTTATTCATTATTTCAAAAGTACTGCTTTTCAGGTCTGGTACTTGGCCAGCATAACATATCTACAATAATTATGTAGTAATGAATATTACAGAACTGATAATTTCAACATTCAGCAAGAAAAATGCCTCATACTAGTTATGGCCTAGTTTAAACAGTGAGAACAAACTAAAGCAAATGCATACATCCAGGACGTTTGCGTGAAATCACTGGGCTATTAACAGAGAAATGCATAATATTTATAAAACATTATGATATGTGACTAGTTTAAAGATGGCTGGTCATATGTACTTGCCAACATAACATCACACATGATCAGCATGATGGTGCAGCACTTCCTGTTGCTTCCTCACAATGCTTGTTTCTCCGGTTGCATTCTTGGCTCCAGTCCCTCTTTGTGAAGTCTGTATTTTCTCATTTCCATGATATTTTTTTCTTAGGACTCCCACATCAGAAAATCATACCAGCAGGTGAATTGTTAACGCTCTATATTCCATGCAATGTAAGTGCATGTGAGCATGTGTGCATATGCATATGTACATGCACGTGTGAGTGTATGTTTTTGTGCGTTCTCATGTGTGTGTATGTGTGTGTACCATCCATTCTCAGCACTGTAACAGGTAGGTCTTTACTAATGTCTGCTTTGTGTAAACACACACAATTGTTACAGCATTTATATCTATCCCATTCTGTGTTGTAACAGTATTAGATGACAGAGTATATATATATATATATATATATATATATATATATATATATATATATATATATATATACACACATATACACTGGAGTGGTATGACTGACTATTCACAAAGTCTGAATCCTGATGTGGAGAATGAGAATACGATTATAAAGAAAGACTTAAATTAGCTATAAGACTTTTATGTCAACAGTGATAAAACATCATCATACAGATAACTACAATAAATAATTAGAAAATACAGCAGCAGTAATTGTAATTAACTTAAAGAAGTGCAATATTTCAATTTAAAGTACTTATCTTAGCCCGGATGGCACTAGATGCAAGTCTAACAGTCTTGACTACACAGGTGAGGATACTGTTTGTGAGCTAAATGGAAGTGAGCCAAGAGTCATGTAAATGTGTCAGATTTATAGATGTAATGAATAAATACACTAAATAGACCTCTGCCCAAAGAAACAAGTTCAGTTTGAAAACCTGTGTGGTTTCCAACGTGCATAGAGTAGGCCACCTTCTACTGACAGTAGAAAAGCAATCCCAATTCTTCTTAATGTAAAATCACACTGCAGTTATCCAAAACTGAAAAACTAGCAGAAACAAATCAAACAACTAGCTAAAATAAACACTTATAAGGTGATTTCAAGACAGACAATCCCACGATGATAAACACACACTTTAAAGGGATTTCAAAGAAAGCAGTCAAACATACAGACAAAGAGATTCCTGAATTTTGTAAAGACAAACTCCCTGGACCAGATAGTCAATACACCAGCCAGGGGTGCAAACATACTGGATCTGGTTCTCACTAATATGGGAGAGTGCTGCACACCCCTTACTTTAATATCTTCCCTGGTAAGGTCAGACCAGAAAATGGTCTCCTTTGAAGTAAAAATAAAATCGGGACCCCCAGCTAAAACTGGAATATTCATGTCTAAGGCTAATCACCTGCTATTAATTGATAACCTGGCAAAATTTCAAGCCCCCCAAAACCCTGAGAACACTGCTGCCTATGCAGAACTGTTTGCAGAAACTCTGTGCAAGCATGTTAATGGCTGCATAGAGGCAGCTGTACCCACCAGGAAGACGTACAAAACTAGATAAAAAAACAAGCCACCCTGGTGGAATCATGAAATCAGTAGGTTGTATAACAGAAGGAAGAAAATCATAGCAAAATTAGGAGTGCAGCACCAAACAGGACAAAAGCACTCTTACCAAACTAAACAAACATCTCAGAGGACAAATAAAGCCTACCAAAGCCAAATTTTAGGTAAGTTTTCCCTCCCAGACTAAGGACAACCACAAAGCATTCTTTAGCTATGTACACTACTACTATAGTACTACACTATACTAATACTGCAACTAATACACAATTGTGTGCAGAGCTTATTGTAAATGGAGCCACCTGTAATAAGCCAGAAGATATAGCAAACCTGATGGCTGATCAATTCAGCTCCAACTTTATCCCTCTCCGCTCAACCTTCCCTCAGGAAATACAATCAAATAAAACTCCCCCTACTATCAGTAAGGAACACATCATTAATGCTCTCGCTACGACCAAGAACACTGCATCAATGGACACAGACAATATCCCAGGATGACTTCTAAATAGCAGGAAGAATAACTTATCAGGGCCCCTGGAATTACTATTTAGCTGTAGTCTCTAAACATGCTTCATGCCTCATGAATGGAGAAAAGCAACAGTCATCCCTCTGCACAGAGGTGGGCCATTTACAGACCCTGGAAACTACAGACACATAAGTCTCACTAATCTTATATGTAAAGCCATGGAAAGAATTATCATGGAAATGATCAATAGAGATATATAGCAAACCTCCAGACATTGGACCGAACCCAGTTTGGTTTCATCAAGGGCAGATCAAGCCTACTCAACCTGGTGGACTTCTTTGAAAAGGTAACCAAAGCAATGGATAAGGGAAAATGGTTTGCACTACCTACCTTGACCTGGCAAAGGCATTTGAGACAATACCCCACTCGAGCATTGTTGAGAAATTCAAGAGGTTAAGTACAAACTCATATGTCACCCGACTGGCTTACAGACAGGACCCAGAAAGTTAGAATTGGGGAGTCTACCTCTACAAAGAGGCCAGTTACAAGTGCAGTCCCTCAGGGATCAGTCCTTGGACCACTCCTTTTTTGAATTTACTTCACTGAAGGCAAGGCCAATGTCACTGGCTGACTAAATTTGCAGATGATTGTAGCTTAGGAGCTGTCATTGAGTATCATATTGACTCACATTTTCTTCAGGATTTGCTGACACAGACAAACAACTGGTGTCAGAGCCATGGACTAACACTAAATGCCAAGAAATGCATAATAGTATCCTCTGGGAAGTCATCCACCCCTGGTAGCTATCATATTGACAACACACCCCTTAGAGCTGACCCAGTAGTCAGGGACTTAGGGACACACATAGATACTAATCTAGCCTTTGACCATCATGTGCCTACAGTAGTGAGGAAATCATTCTATGTTGAGCAACTTATAAACAAAGGTATGACATCTAAGTCCAAGGAAGTCATTGTTCCATTATATTTGGCATTCATCAGACCTATCATTTAGTACAATGCCCCCTTTGGTATTTACCTAACCAGGCATATACAACAATTGGAATGTCCACAGAGGTTCCTCACTAAAAGAATACAGGACATAAGTAAAATGTCCTATGCAGACTGCCTCGAGGCCATATCCCTGTATTCTGTCTCCTACAGGCTTTTGAGGGGAGATCTATACCTGGCATACAGAGCATTGTCAGACCCCACTCTGATGGACTTCCTGCATATCCACAAAACAAACAGCACCAGAATTACCTATTCTAAAGACCTGTGATGTAAATAGAACCTGCTGGAGAGACAGGTGTGTATCATAGAGACTACCCCATCTAAGGAACAGTCTCCCCATCCATGTGAAACAGAGTTCCTCCCTAATCCAATTCAAGTGCAACTGGGACAATTGGATGGGGAACAGGAAATTCATCTCTGGTTTGGCATCTATGTGTCTAACGGACACAGACAACCTGTAAATGTTTCATCTCCCAAACCCCTGCTTACACTTATCAAGGATATCAAAACCTGTCAGAGATTTAGGATGCATGGCTAGGCTTAAAAAGGCCCTTGTGGTCATTAGCATAGTAAACACCTATGAACCTATGAACCTACAATTAATATATTATAACCTGAAGAAAGTGTCCACCTTTGCTTATCTGGTGGTATAAAATAAAGTTCAGCAAGCAAAAGCACTATTTTCTGAGGCTAAACTGAAATTATAAATGATTGTATTTGTTACTTACAGGAGCATGGGAAAGTTAAGAATGAATTACTAATATGAGTTTCAAATTTTTCAGGAAACATTACAAGTGCTCCAGTCCCAGGTGCTTAAAGACAAGTTCCTTGATATCAGTGACTTAAGCGTCTTGTAGTCCTTGTGAGCAACTGCGTGTGCTCGAACTAGAACATGAGTTCATCCAAGCAGCTGCTGAGCAATAACCACTCATGTCTAAGGAGAAGAAATGCTTGTGTGCTAGGTAAGTCAAGAAGGAGAGTCAGGAGGGTGATTTTAATTTAAGGGAAGGAGAAGGGGAGTGCAGTGTGGCAAGACTAGGAACATTACAGTCACGGAGGGAGGGGGAAGGGAGTCTTATTTCAAGTGAGTGATCTTGACTTTAGGGTTAGGGAGGGGAGAGGTGTCTTAGGTTTTGGGAGTGATCAGGAGTTTAAGGTAAGAGAGGGGGAAAGCAATTTTGTTTTTCAGGATCAACTGGAAAATTTAGGGTGAGGGAGGGAGAAGAAAGTCATAGGTTTAGGGACATATCAAGAGTTTATGTTTAGGGAGGTAAAGGAAATTTTAGGTTTAGGAGTGGATCAAGCTTTAGATTTAGGGACTGGGTGGGAGCTTATAGGATTAGGATCAGGGTTCTGGTAGGACTAGATAATGTAGTGAGATCAGACTTTGGGAGGTAGGCTTTGTTAAGGGAGATGAATTAGTGGAATTTAAAGCACCTACTGAAATGAGCAAGCTGCAGTGAGGAAGTTTCTCTCAGAAACAAGTAGTAGACCAATTTTCTCATTTATGATACAATAAATTTCTCACTGGGAATCCTTTTTTTATTTCTGTTTCATTCTTTGTTGACCAGGTTTGTCCCACTAGGCTAGAAGTCTCTTTTCAGGAGGTACCGAAGGTGGTATTTATTTTATTAGGGGAAATGTTTCCAGGACATCAGGGAACTTTCCCTACTCTTGGTAGTCAGGGGAGGAGTTAGTGTGTTACACATCTTGACATCATGTTTCCTCTCCAGGCACAGAGGCAGCCATGAAGAACAGAGACAAAACATGACTAATTTAAATTTGCTGAAACTGGGATGAAAGTTGCTGAAAATGTAGTTAAAATGGTAGAATCACTGTCAGAAGTTTTTTTTTTTCTGATGATATGGGTGCAGAAAAAAATGTGACATTGGAGGAAAAGAATATTGTAGCTGAAACAGAGATGGATTCAGAGGAAAACTTTCAGAGGGGATTATTTGAAAGAACGACAGTTACCTCTGAAAAATGCATAATTACAATACTCCAATAGGAGGGAGGGGGTTGCAGGATGATTATTTTAATAAAATGGTAAGCCAAAGTGAGCCAGAAAGTGGAGGAGCAATTTCATGGAGTGACATCATAAAAAAAAAATAGAAGAAGAAAAAGGAGAAGAAAAGACTGTGCCAGTAAAAGTTCCAATGACAAAAACTTATGCACAAACTGTTGGGGAAGGAACAAAGACGAAAGAAGAAATAAAATAAACAAAAAGAAGTATACGGTATGTGTGAGCAGTAAAAAGAAGAAAGTTTGGACAGCTATGAGGTTTGGGACTCTGTTGTAGCACCTCTGGATGTCAAAGCAAAAGAGGCAAGAGCACTTATTTTAATTAATAAGGAGACTTTTTGTGACTTGATATTTCAGACTGGACAGGCCATGAAAATTTTTTGGGTGCATATGAACAAAAGAAAAATATTTATCCATGGTCAGAATATGTGGTGCAAGCTTTTTACAGACAAACAACAAAAAAAAGAATAATGATCCAGTTGAGAACTGAAGTTGAAGCAAAAGTACTGAAAGAATATTTGTTAATTATTTGTAAAGAAGCAATGGACACTACAAAAATATATGATGAAAGAGGACTATGGACTGGGGGATGGAGGTGTGAAGTAATACTGAAAATGGAAAATGATAATGTTATTCAAAAAGTTTGATTTAATGTGCAAAAAATGTGGCAATACTAGTCATTCATGGCTAGAATGTGAAATGAATGTCCAAGAAAATGAAAATGAAGTTATAGAGGAGAAAGAGACAGAAGTATGTGTTATACAAGAACATGCACAAAAAGATGTGACTGATAAAGAGGTTGTACATGAAGCTGAAGAAAATAAGGAGACAAGTGAGGAAGAAGCTGACTGGCTCACAGTAAGACATACAAATAATTCAATAGGGAAAATACTTAAAGAAAAGAAAAGAAAGTTCAAAAATATAATGGCTAGAGAAAATAAGAAAGGAAAGGGATACAAATGTTATTATACTATCTGTTCTTAAAAGCTGAAAATAGCTTTAAATGTGAACAGTATGAAAAATCTTAAAAATAGGTATATTATAATGGTGTGCTATAGTAGATGCACATATTATTGTTTTAGAAGATATCAGATTATTAACAGATGAAGAAAGAACACAAACTGAAAAACTTTGGAGTGGTGTGATAGTTCGGAACATGGGGGGAAATGAACATGCTCAGCCATAGTGGAACTACGATGAATTATGGTAATAGACTTGAGATAGACAATATGTGTATAGAATTATAGCTTTATATGCATATATAACAAAAGAGAGAGAGAGAGAGAAATTATGTTTAAAATATTCTTATATAGGTTTGGGTAAATATGGACATTTTAGTGATGGGTGATTTTAATTGTAATTTAAGAAAAAAATAAAAGCAATTGTGATGTTAAAATGGTTAAAGAAATTATGAGAAGTGGAACATTATTGCTGGAGAATAATCACTGGACCGTCAAAAGGAATGAAATTAGGACAGAAATTTATTTTTTAATATGTGATAGTTTAAAAGTTAAAGAAAAAGGAATTAAGTATGTTGGATTTAGATCAGTCCAGCTCTAAAGATGATGTTATGGTGCACCCAATGGGTTCAACACATGGCACTAGCAATGCAGGAGCAAGTATGAATAAGTTTTCCTCTTTTTTACAAGAGGATATCAGTTGGAAGGAGAAAAGGTAATGCAGCAGGAGCAGAGGATATCAGATGCACAGCAGAAGGTGAAGTACAGTTTGGAAGTACTGTCTTTTGATGAGTTCTAACAGTGAAAATTTACTTTTTCACATTTTTGTTTCATCTGAAAGTGTACAAGAACCAAGTTCTGTTGCTGTTGGACTGGGTAATTCTATCTCAGTTTATAACTTGTCTTATTTTAACATTTCCGATGAGCACATTAAACTGTTGAAATTATGATTTAATTTCCAGCCCAGTAGGAGGGCGAATGTTGCTAAAACCTTGATAGAACTCAAGCTCTATACTCGTAAGTTAAATTTAAAATATATATTGAATGATATTGGTCATAGTAATTGTAATTTTTTCTCAAAGCCGTCCACCTTTAATCCTGGTTTAGTGCATAGTATAAAACCCTTTAAGGCTTTCTGTGAAAAATATATTAGAAGTATGTTACAAAATCAAAACAGAAAAATGTTTCATAATTTAAACCTTAATGAAAAGAAAGCTTTGAATGAGCTTATTTCTGGGAAAGACTTAAGGTTTATGAAGGCGGATAAAGGTGGGGCTATTGTCATAATGAATTTCACTGACTACATAGAAGCTATGGAAATTATGTTAGCAAATGTATTGGAGTATAGGAAAGTCATGAAGTTTGAAATTAATTGTAAAAAGTTATGCCTGTATCCACAGCACTTTATATGACATCTTCATGAACTCTGAAATAACTAGGGAAATGTTTGAATTTTTATGTATGGATAATCCCAAACTTCACAAAAGTGTTGAAAAACCTCCATTCAGACCTATTCTATCAGCCTCAGCAAGTTGTAATGACTGTATTTCTTTGTATTTAGATTCAGTGTTGAACCCATTAGTTAAGCAGCTTCCTTCTTATGTAGCTGATTCTTGGGACTTTTTGGACCAGCTTAGGTCCTTTTTTTCTTCCTCAGACTTTAGGTTGGAAAACTTACAGATGTTTACTGTTGATGTTGTTTCCCTATTCACCTGCATCCCTAAAGATGTTGGGGTTGATTATGTAAGATGGTTTATGGAGAAGCATACAAGTTTAATAATAACAGTGTTATTACTTACACTGCCCTGTTAGATTTATTATTAGACAACAACTTTTCTTGTTTAACAAGCAATTTTATAAATAACTACAAGGGGTGGCCATGGGGGCCACTGTTGGTCCAACCTATGCAAATTTGGTATTAGGTTGGTGGGACATGGGAATACTGCCACATATTGATTATTCAGAGCAAATTATCTTTTATAAAAGATTTGCAGATGATTTGTTCTTTATAGTTTATAAGGACAACTTTAATGTTAATGAGTTTGTGGAGCTTTTTAGTGCTAGTACAGCATTTTTAAAGTTCGTGGTGGGGAAATAGGCAACAAAGTTTCCTTTTTGGATGATAACTTGACAACGGACACTAATAAGAATGTGCTTTTGAGTAGTATTCATCGTAAGAGTACATTCTGTAACAGCTATATCCATTTCAAGAGTTGCCACTCTTACTTTATGAGAAAAAATATTCCTAGATGATAGTTCATTTGAGCATCTCAAATGATAGTGGAAGACTGTTTTTTGAAGTAAATTAACCTCATAAAAGAGTTGTTTCTAGAAAGAAGTTACCCTGGAGACATACTTGAAAATATGGCTCAAGAGGTCATTCATAGGAGACAGACAGATTTTCCTCCTATTCTGCTAAGAGGTTTTGTTAAAAAAGCTCAGAATGTAGCATCTACTGGCACACATATAAAAGAGAGAGGAGCAGAAGGTCCCAGATTCTGTTTGGATATGAATGTAGACAGTGATTACATCCTTTAGATTATTAGTGAAAATTGGAAAGTAGTTATGGGTAATGCAGATTTATCTAAAGTTCTTGGAGAAGGCCCCCATTTTGTTTACAAGAAAAATCAAAATTTTAAACATTTGTTAGAAAATAATAACTTTGGGCCAACCCTTACTTCTGGAGAAACTGGGGGTATGTTTAAATGTTCATGGTGCAGGGCATGCAGATTTATGTCTGAGGGTCCCTTTGTGTTCCTGGAACATCTACAGTTTACTATACCCATCCCTGGAAAATTGAGCTGTAGTACAACAGGGATAGTGTATCTTGTGATGTGTTCAACATGCCTAAGTTTTTATGTTAGTATGTCCACCAGGAGTCTAAGGAAATGGGTATTAGAGCACCTGTATGCTATAA
The DNA here is from genome assembly GCF_019279795.1 of Protopterus annectens. NCBI lineage: Eukaryota > Metazoa > Chordata > Ceratodontiformes > Protopteridae > Protopterus > Protopterus annectens. The sequence continues at coordinate 1,479,348,026 of NC_056733.1, read as the reverse complement.
AAATAAAAAAAAAATAGTAATAATGCCCTTTTTAAGCATTTTTTGACATGTTCTAACTGGAAAAAAAATTACTTTTTCTATAGTAGAAGTTGTTAAGCGTGACCTTGGGGAGGGGATTTTAGAAATTATGTTTCACAAAGAGAGGCAGAATGGCAGATTAAACTTGCTTCTTATATATCCCCTGGCCTGAATGATATGGTGAACATAAAATGTTTCTTAAAAAATAGGAACATTACTAAAGTGAATATACAGGGGTGAAAGTCCTTGGGCCAGATTCAGGAAGGCTTACACGGAGTTTAAGAGTAGTGTAAGCCTCCGTGTAAGCCTCCCGATTCAGGAACAGCCCAAATCTCCATGTAAGAGACAGCTAGAGACAGCTAACATGTCTCTTACACAGACTGGGCGTGGAAATGCTCAATACCTCATTTGCAGCTGAAAGATATGCAAATGAGGTATCTGAGCAATCCAAGAAGCCCAAACCAGTCCGTGTAACGGACGTGTTAGCTGCAGAAATGTACTCAGCTGACAACTGAGTACATTTCTGCAAAAATGAAAACGGAGCTATGTCAGCTCCAAATAAAGGGTGCATATGTTTCATTAAGCATGCCAATGGCCAAATATGTGGCCATTGGCATGAAAAAGTGTTGCAAAATTATTTTAAACAACTTTTTTTTTTTGTGGGATTATGATGTTTAACTGCAGCGCACACCTGCGCAAACGGGGTGCGCTGCCTAATACTGAAAACCGAAGCTTATAAGCCCACAATTGTGGGATTTATGTATTACATGGCATGTCAATGGAGGGACTTGCAGACCAAAAACAATATGGCCTCCGTTTAGTGGTTGTCAAGGGGGCGAAGCTCCGTGTAAGACATGTAACTAAGCATTACTAGGCAATCCTATGTAAATGAGGGTTACAATATTGAATCACACTGCCACATAGGTAATGAGCACTTTCTGAGTAGTGTAAGAGTTATAGAAGGGGGAGGAAAAGAATAAGAGGTAGGTGACATCACAGGGTGAATGATAGAAATAAATGTATCAGATTGGAGGGCAATGTAACGTGACAGATGACAGACAGACATCAGGGAGAGAGGTGTGTCCCAACAGAACACTAGGAAAGTCAAGAAATAGAGGGTGCACACTATCCCTACACTCAAATTTTCTTGAAATACGTGCATGCGTGCGTGTGCGCGCGTGTAAGGCAGGTTCAACATGTGGGAGCGTGTTGCAAACCGTGTACAATGGTTTGCGCGGGCGTGCACAAGTGTAAGGCTGTGTGCGCGTGTTTTAACATGAATCAGCCCAGTTCACACCATGTAAGGATGTGTGCGCGCGTGTAACACTGTGTAAGGACGTGTGCGCGCGTTTAAGTGACTGTGAGCGTGCTTAAGCTGGTGTGCACATTGCTCCCCCTGAGGAAACAGAGAGGAAACAGGAAACAACCAAAATACAGGGAAACTGCCAGAGGATACTGCTGGAGTTAATTGCTGGAAACAATTGGAAGCAGGCAATTACACAGGCAGACTAGAAGCCCAACCCAGCACTTAAAACACTGCAAAGAACAGTGCAGGGTGTTTCTCACAAGAGATACTGCAAGAAAGTAAGCTATCAGAATTGAAAACTGAAAAAAGCTGAACTCAGAGCAGAAATGCTAGGGGCTGCCATAGCTGTTATAATCAGGCATAGGCGAATTGCTGAGGGTGGTGACAATGCAGATGCTGACAGACAACCCAGAGTGAGGAGAAGGAGAAGAGTATACAGGCCCAAGGTCACCTACCATGGGTTACATGAGCTGGAGATTGAGCACTACAGAGTGGACAGAGACCTTCTGCAGCAAATTGTTGAGCTGTGCAGGCCACGCCTCACACACAGAACCAACAGAGGGGAACCCATCCCAGTGGAAACCAAGGTATGTGTTGGCCTAAGAATACTAGCAACAGGTACCTTCCAGAGACCAACTGGTGATATGATGGGGATATCACAGGCATCAGCCTCCAGGGTACTGCACCAGTTCCTGGATGCCATGTCAGCACATGTCGGTGATCATGTATATTTCCCCAATGCCCGTGAGGTTGTGGCCAGCAATATGCGTCTCTTCCAGCAAATAGCGGGATACCCTGAGGCATTGGATGCAATAGACTGCACGCACATATGCATCAAAGCACCAGCCGGTGAGCGGGGTAGAGCCTACATGAACTGCAAGCGATTCCCCTCCATCAACTGCCAGGTCATGTGTGATGCCCAGGGCATAATAATGAATGTGCATGCTGGCTGCCCTGGGAGCTACCACGATTCCCACATCTGGCATCTGACGCAGCTGTACCAATCATTTGCCAGTGGGGTCTTCCCACACGAACACCTAGTGGGGGATGCAGGTTACGCACTTGAGCTGTGGCTGATGACACCCATCAGAAATGCACACACACCTGAACAGGAACGCCATAATGAGGCACACGCACAAACACGTAACATCATAGAGCGTGTGTTTGGGCTGCTCAAGTCACGGTTCCGGTGTCTGGACACATCTGGTGGAGCCTTGCAGTACACACCAACTACATGTACCCAAATGATCATGATATGTGCTATGCTACATAATATGATCCTGCGGAAACAGCTGCAGCAGGACCAGCATAGGGCTGGGCCAAATATACCCCCACCATTGCCAAGGCCACCACAGGCAGAGGGTGACTCGGAGGAGGAACAACCTGACCTTGCCCCAGTAGGCAGAAAGAGGTGTGCCCAGTATGCCCTGGCCTTGGCAAAGAGGCAACGCATAGCACATACACTTGGTCAGTAGGAACACTGGGACTGATACCCGCTCTGACTCACTCATATAGTAACAGGGATGCCTAACATGACACAACCTGCTCCCAAACATATACAGGGAGTGTAGTATGTGCATCCGACAGAGGCAGCCCTGCAGCACCACCCGAGGCATGAATGCCATGTGTCAAGTAATGTAACACCATGTACCATATGCACACCTGAGGACCCTGACTAACATCCACCCTCACCCATCACAAACCACAAAAACACAAACCCACATTCATAGGTACCACAAGGGATAGGAACCTAGATGTAATGCTACCCAATGCCAGAAGTATAAACAGCAAGATGTGTGCAGTGTAACCGCACACAGTATAGAGGATGTAGATATCAGTGCTGTAATAGACAACTGGGACAAAGCCCACACCAGCACCCTAACACTACCAGGTCACACCTTATACAGGGATGTACATGTGCAAAAACATGGAACAAGCTACAAAATGAGGGTGACTAGCAATAAATGTCATGGATAACCACACCCCCATGTTGGTACCACAACAAGAAGCAACATGGATTAGCCATGGTCAAATACCAATTGCTAAAACTGCCTACGACTAAATAGCTTGCTGCAGACCACTGTCCTAATAGCAGGAACTGCACCAGGCCTATGTTCATAGATGCATAGGTTCATACTAGGCTATCTGCCCTAGGGCATATATAAGCCTTGCCCAGAGTTTTGTGGCTTCCGCCACCCTTTCAGTTCTAAGGATAATATGCCCATTATGTTGCTGTGCCTCTGTCAAGCAGTGACACTGAGGTTATCCCTGGGGTATACCTGCGATCACCCATCCATTGGTCATGATTTCTCTCGAACAAAGCCAGCGAGGTGCCCAGCCTCACATGTACCAGGATGATGTTCCACAGCATAGGGAGTCTCGGTGATGAATCTGTCCCTCCAGCATGCCCTATGAATAGCCGTGTTGAGGTTTAAGTCTCCTGCCCATGTAGATCTGATGGAGTTAGAGGTTTTGAGGTGAAGCATGTTCATTAATTCCGGGTTGGACATGGCCTAGTATGACAGGCACAGGCCACCTCTGAGCAGATGGTAGGTGACTGAATAGAGCTGGGGTTCCTGCAGTCAGGCAGCATAAGACATACATTTGAGACCTTTTATCCATCTGGTGAGCAATGTGTGGGGCCCGTCCAATTGCTGCAGGTGTTGGGTCAGAAACATTCCGAATGGGGCATTGTACTCAATCATTGGTCTGATGAGTGATGAGTACAGGGGAACAATGACCTCCCTTGATCTAGATGTGAATCCCTGCATGATGAGGTGGGCAATGTAGAAGGTCTTCCTAACTACTTTGGCAACGTGAGTGTCAAACGAAAGGTTACTGTCAACCTGGGTGGCCAGATCCATGATAACTTCTCCTGTGCTTAGAGGAGTAACACCTATATGGGAACTAGGGGTAACCTTGTTCTTCCCAAAGGGAATGACTATGCATTGTTTAGTGTTTAACTGTAGGCCATGGCTCTGGCACCAGTTATCCGTTTCTATGAGACCCGTCTGAAGGATGTCTGTGTCAGATGGGTTGTCAACTATGGTTCCCAGTTAGCAGTCATCTG